>NC_134483.1:60621330-60683830 GCF_040206685.1 Ascaphus truei
CATTTAGAAGACTGAACACACAGTCAGTTAAAGGTTGGAGCAGCAATCATTTTGCATTTGATTTTTATTTAAAGTCACGTGAATATTTAAATAATTTTTATTCTCTGAGTGCTCCTTTTCTTGTGTTCTGCTCCTCTTTTCCCTGCACTGCAGAGATAACTGAGAATTTTCACAGGTACAGTTAGTGTTAGGACTTGCATAGTGGTCATGCTGTGAAGTGGCTGCAGGCTTATAACGCTTTGGCCAAAGGGTTTAACTAAATGGCCCTTACTCATGAGAATACTAACATTGAAGTATTTAACTATGTATTTGTCACATTGGATGCAGCATTGGGTATCTTTTGTCTTTTGTTGTCTACTCCTCTTCTTCCACTGAAAACTATCGATGAACACCGGAGAGAAGCCGCACAGTACAGTATTTATCACTGCACTGTCATTAAGCGTGTGAGGGAGTATGGAGAAGCCATGATCTCTGCCAGCAACCTCTCTATTCCTGCACCGGGGAAATAGAAGGAGAGGGCTGCATGGGGCCGCAGGCCAGGCCGGCGTGATGGCGGTGCAGTCACTGCCACTGCACCGAGCCCCGTGGTTACAGAGGCCCTGCACTCTCCCCCACAACAATTAAACTGATTGTCGGGGGGAGAGCGTGGGCCCTCTGTAGCCTTCTGCTCCCGGCATCTCGTCTCCTCCCTGCATCTCCCCTTGCATGATCCCATCATTATGGCTCTGTGATGTCAAATAGCGTCACATTGCCATGACAACGTAACGCTGGATGGCGCTGTGGCATCTTATTGTTATGGCAACGCAATGCCATTTGATGTCATGGAGCCATAATGGTGGGACCCTACCGGAGGAGATGCCGGGAGGAGACGGTGAGCCGAGGCCCCACACGTGTCACTGCATCGTGCCCCGCAAGCATCCCAGTCGGCCCTGCTGCATGTAATGCCCCTGAGGGCCGCCTGTTGCCCAACACTGATAAAGGACATGGCAAGTACATTTTCGAATAATACTTGATAAAGCACCTGAATGGGTACAAAATGCACCGGATGCTTTCCCAAATCCATTTATTGCCTATTACTCTCTCAATTCACCTCAGTATTTTATATTACCATATTGGCCTGAATATAGGACGGCCTCGCACATAATACGACCCTAAAGTTTTGAAGGTGTTCTACATGAAAAATAAAAGGTGTCAGGCTGCGCATATAACATGAGTACAGTTTTCGGAAGGACATTTTTAGGAAAAAAACATAACTCTACATTATATGAGGGCCAATGCGGTATATTCTTGGAGCATTCAACAATTATCTGTTACATTTGTATATTCGTTGATATTTATTTATTTATTTATTTATAAAATATTTTACCAGGAAGTAATACATTGAGAGTTACCTCTCGTTTTCAAGTATGTCCTGGGCACAGAGTAAAACAAATAATACATGGTTACAAATACAGTTACATAAATGAACAAGGTATACATTTATATACAAGACATTGCATGCACAGTTAAAGAAAATATATATTATGATATGGACTCTTGTCCAAGTTACAACCAGGCCATAGTCTTTTCCCATTGCAAGTCATATTGAAAGTCTAAGGTTAATTACTACATGGCTGTAAGCTCCTTCTCACATTTGGAGCTCACACTTAGTTACAGTACAGTATGTAACATAAACAACAGCAGCAGCATCTTTTTATGTCTTCCTCTCTCTTCACGGGCTGAAAATGATTTACGAACATCTTTCGTTTTTATTGGTTTCACAAAGTTTTTGTTTAATGTGCTAAACAAAGAGAACATTTGGAGAACAAGTTATTGACGACTTAAATATGCACAATATTGCAACATTTTAAAATGTTTCTAACACATTTTGGCAGAGACAAGATGAAGCACTGCAAACAATATTTTCAGGTATCTCAGCTATTTTGGTGTTGTTCCTTCCAATAAATACAATGGCAGCTATTTTAGTAGCGCCAAAGTGTGACAAACTGCTTCTAAAGTGCACTTTAGAAGTGGGTAGGCATACTTTCGCTATTCTCTAAGCCCCTATCGCATGTCCAAAATGCGTGGAAATAGCTTTTTGAGAAGCGGTTTCACACTTGCTCTGACAACAGCTATTCTCGTAGCTTCATTATGCAAACCGCTTCTAAAAACTCGCATTTTTTAACACTATCTAAAGGGTTGTGAGATTGGTATTGCAAGTTACATCCAGAGCTTAAAATATGGGTTCGGCTGAGAGAGGAAAACCATGAATCAGACTGGGGATGAAGTTAGCACCATCTGTGGTCATTCCGCTTCTAAAGCAAGTGCAAACCGGGCAGACTGGCCGTTAAACCGGGCGGGTTGTTCCTTTTTTTTTTTTCAGAATAGTTTAGAAGAAGTGATTTGCAATAGAGAATACCGTTTATTTTTCTCACATTTCATTCCGCTTCTTGTAAAGATGCCAAACCATGTGGTTTGGCAACGACAACTTCGGAGCGACTAGAATAAGCCCCAATAGCTTGTAAAAAAAAAGAAAAGAGGAACGAATAAATAATGTGACTTTTCTGTGTATCTGCATATAATTAATATGACTTGATGTGTTTCAGGTGCCACTGCTGTGACCACTATTCTCCTTACTATTATCAATGGTACTATCATGGCTAATAAGTATAATCACTGTTGTTTACAATTTGCTCTAATTTGTGTAAGTATAACATTGAGAATGGGTATGAATAATAATCTTACACTTAAAAGTGCTTGTGTGTGCCTCTGTATTAAGTTATTATCCTCAATATGCATCTTAATTAAGTGTTACAAATGGTTTTGGTCAAATATTTTGGCCGCACAGAAATTGAATGCGTTTGGTGCACAGATGTAAATGCTATGAATTAAAATACAAAGTTGTATTTGTGTGTCCAAATCAAAATTGAACATGCATAAAAATCGTCTACCAAGTTGAACCTGTCATAAGCCCATAAACGTGTGTATACAGTTAGAGCAGAATTAACCTGGTGCTATGTATTAACACAAAATATACAATACTTAACATACTGTAGCACAGATGTTTCATTATATCGGTTCACAAAGTGGGTTATTTTCACAGTATGGTTATTATAAATGTAACGGGTTTTCTGAACCGGCCTGACCCACCCAATCTCATATTGGCCCCTGTGGTCTAACCAGTCCCCATTACAGTGTGATGTCTGGTGGTGCACCTGTTGGCAACAGGACTCCTGAGTCTCCCGCATGATGGTGTGTTGGGGATTGCCAACCCAGAAAGGCAGCCGAGGTAGTGTGCTTGAGTCCTACCTACATCCAGTGCAGCGCCTCCACCTCATCAGGATCCCAGCTTGAGCTTGTGGATGGTCCTGGTGAGGAACTCCTCTGTGGTGCTTCTCTCGGTGCAATTACTCCACACTTACACACGAGAGTATATTTCAACAGGATCATCTTTATTTGCACGGTGGGACAGCTGCCCTCCACAATGGGTGAATTTAGCCCTCCATTGTTCACCGTACTTCCCTTTGAAAGGTATAGTCCTCCTAATGTAGGGATTCCCTATCCCCGCAGGGATATCTCCCTGTGACCAGGTCCCTGGTCACAGTTCCAACACTGTCCTTCTAACAGCTTCTTAACTCCATAACTCAGCAAACACACTCTTACTCTCTACTCCCAACTCGCAAACTTTTGATCAGTGCTGTGCCTTATGTATCCTCTGGGGCTGACACAACTCTGACATCACTAACCGTGGAGTCAGAGCCTGTGACCACTCCCATTCATACATAGGGCACCTCACCAGGGTGTGAGGGCAAACCTCCATGATTACTGCTGGCATGCCCATAACTTACCAGGCCTTACTGTCAGCAGGAGAGATGACTGCAGCCATTTTACAGCATGGCTACATAAATAATATTAAACTAATTATTTATATTCACTAATTATAATAGAAAAATACAAATAATTCAGTGTTCTTTAAAACTAATTTCAAACAACAAACTATGTGTCATATCTGCAGCATCAAGTCACATAAGGACCTCCAGACGTATGACACATGTTTAAAAAAATATTCTAATGTCTTAATGTATACAAATGTAGGCTGATTTACTGTCCACAGAGCCGAGGGAAAGAGAGCAAAATACTGTGGCTCCGGAGGCAGTAGAAGCCGCATGTGGGTAGTCGTTCTGAATGGGCCCCTGTCTGTGAGATTTCCTACTGCTGGGGGTTGCTGTGGTCAGGATTCTGCGTGGCCTATTTGGGTAGCTTCGATGTTATCACTGCAACATTGAACATGTTTGCATGATACTACCTCATGGTACAAAATAGAGAAAACTGCTGCAAACCATAAGCAAAGTCAAGAAATACAGTTACCGGTGCTCCTGCACTTCCAGGGATGGCCTGTAAGTAATCCAAGGTACAGTACATGATATAGAAAAGCATCACAGGGCACTGCAGATTTTTCACTTGATAAAGACCTATGTAGGTCGAAACGTCGTATCATTATTTGGCTAATAAATAGTTTAAAAATCCGCAGTGCCCTGTGATGCTTTTCTATATCAACTACTGCTGCGGCAGCTTTTAATCTAATGTTCGCCGGGAGCTGGCCGGGAGCGCCGCGGGTCTGCTCTCCGTTTAAAAACGGATTTTCCAGCGCGGCGGCCGCTTCAATAGATAAGCGCTAATAGCGCTTACTATTGAAAGCGCCCGAGGCGCGGGAAAACTGGCCGGTTCTCGGCCGAAGACAGCCCGCGCGCCGCCCGCGCTATTTTTAAAATGCGGGGGCAGCCGCATTAGGTTTAGCCTGGTCGCCTCTGTACCTCACGGTATGACATTTAAAAAAACAAAAAAAACGGTATTCAGTAAGATATATCGCATGTTAGATACCGTTTGTTAAAAAAAGCCAACATTGTTTGTTAAAACACCTGTGTGCTTTGTTCTTTGATTTACTTTGTTATCGTATGTTAATGCTCTTGTGAGACATTATATACACTACTGTATATAAGGCAGCCATTTGCATCAGTGTGTGTCAGTGCTGCTGGAAGTGAGGGAGAGACAGACTGGGCTAGGTGTTTGTGAGTAGTGTCCATTTGTATTGATTTCTGAGTGAGCTGTCTTCTGTTATTATATTTTCATTTCATACAGTATGTATGTATGTGTGAATGTTGTTTGTAAGTATGTCATTTATTTTCTATCTCTGTTTTGTGGGTGTGTGTGTGTTTGAGGAAGTAAGTGACATGGAGGGAAAGGGTGGACATGGGAGAGGGAGTGAGAGTACTAGATGTGTGAGTCAGAGGAATGTAAGTCAAAATAGTGGAGGTGTGGTGAGTGGACATGTGGGGAGAGGACGAGTGATGGAGGTGAGGAGGACTGTTAGGGGAGTCCAGCAGGGACTCAAGGGATCAAGGGCTGCAACAGGGCTCTGGGAGGAGTGGACAGGGAGAGAGGGAAAATGACCAGCAGACCTCTGAGGCCTCAGAGGTCAATGCTTCGGATGCTGAAGCGCCTCCAACATGCAATTGGTGTGTTGAAGGTTTGTGCAACAGGCGCTTCTCAGACATGGAAAATAAAGTTCTGGAATTGTCAACATTTACAATTTACTTATGTAACCTGTTTTCCCCACCCAATCTCACATAGGGAGTCTTAAGCTCAGGCTACATTTCTGTGTGTGGTGCATACTTGCTGGCAACAGGGGGCCCTGAGTCTCCCGCGATGACATGGGGGAAGACAGGACAGGTTTCTGGGGTTGTGCCTCCGTTCTGTTCACTGGTGCAGCGCCTCCTGCAGCCCCCAGCAATATGGGGTGGAGCACCTACAGAAGAACTTGTCTCCTCCTCCTTCTGATAAACTCCACTCTCAGGCAGGAGCTTGTATAAAAAGTGCAGTCTCTTTATCTTTCCTTATTCACAGCATTTAGAGCAGACAGTTGCACACAGCCAGCTGTCTCCCAGCAGGATGTCCCTGACTCCACTCTGGGCCTAGGGCCACCCAGAGTGGGTCTAGCTCTTCCCCTACCCGCTATGCAGGGTAGGATACCTCCTACCACCTATTTAACTCTGACTATCACTCTAACAGCTCTACTCATTCTCCTCTCTCTACTTCTAACTTACTGAACACTGATTCCACTGACTAAATAGGAAGTGCAATGCCCTAAGTAGTTTCAACAGGCACCGCCCCTGTGTCTCTTGATTCGACACAGAGTCAGGTGACCTGCCTTCACTGCCTCAGTGCAATTGCTTGAGGTGGGGAAAACCCATGATAACTCCTGGCAAACCTGCCCTTACGCATGGATTACTGCCAGGATGAGGGCAGAACTATAGCCCAAACCACACAAGGCTACACTTACATTTCACACTACCATTTATATATCAAATACATACATGCTATAACTCAGCGGTGGTCACAAATATTTTACACTTCAGAGAAATTGAACATTTTTGGAAATCTACCCATATTAAATATTATAAAGGCGGTGGGGGGCTGTCACTCACTGGCAACTCTTGTTCTGCCACAGATACTCAGGCTATCTGTCAAACACTCCCTGACACACGTTACAATAGTTCACACAATTGCACTCCTTACAACATTTTAGGTTAAGTTGCAGACACTGCTGCTCAGCTAAGAAAAACTACTACATATATAGTTATTCCTCACTGACCTGAGAAGCCTTCATTTGCAATGGTGTGGTCATGGGAAGCTAAATGCATATTAGTCAGAAGCTTCATAAAGTACCATAAGGGAACTACTGCACATCTATAATAATAAAAAATATTTCAATACAAATACTGGTGCTCCTGGTTTAGGAATCTCTATATGGTAATCTAATTTAGACGGAATAGGTGGAAGAAGCAAGGCACTACGGATTATTTGCAAATTTATTGGCCCCTATTCAGTCAGAAGCTTTAAACATACTATATATACTATGGTTTATAAGTGATAGACTCACATTACAATGTCCCTTTGTTACATTTTAAGCATTGCACACCTCAAGGAATAATGGCCCTATATTCTAGACCAATACATGGTTAGGCAATGCAGTGGACAATTAAGTAGTTTAATAATGTTACAGGTAATGTTATGTTAATATACTGACATGTAAGTAAATGCATTCTTGTCTTCAATCTTAACTCTACACAGGGCCATCAGCATCCCCTGAGCAAGGTGAGAGCCAAAATGTGGCCAAATTGTCTGTGCCACCTTCTATGCCACAACCAGAGCCTCACATGGGCATGGCACCTGGTGCACCCATTGCTTCCCTTCATACCCATTGAGGCAAGGAGTCGCCACAGCACAGTCCTCCGCAGAGCTGACACATCCACCAACTAGTACATCTCATACATCGCCATCACCGAGAAAGGATGGCATAGAGGATGGCATAGAGGCATACTATCAATGTGATTACCTGTCATACCACCAACATGGGTTGTATGAGGCAGCAGACCATCGAATCAATGCGTTCTGGTACCAGAGCGTCCACCACCATCTCTGGGGCCAGTACAACTTGTTAGGCCCAATTTCCCAGCCTCCATTGTACTGGCCTGGCTAGAGAGTGTGGATGGTGACGCCAGCATTGAAAGTGCCATTAATGCGTTCCTCCCAAAATATTGTTTTCAAAAAGTTTTATTTATAACGTGAAAAAAATATATTTAAATATAATATGTTTTTTCTAACTGACAAAATGTATATATTTCTAATGATACTCCCACGTTGTCCATAATCAACATAATTTATATCAATGAATATCCCATATTATATTTTATTAGTGTAGTGAATTCAAAAAGCAACAGCTGTTCATGAATACCAATTTATAGCATACATTCTTATAAGTATAGCAGACAAGGCAAAAAGCCCAGAAAAAATGCTGCACCACAAATTCAGAAAGCGACAAGGGAGATGATATGAACCGGTTTAGTAAACAATCAGAACAAATTAAAGCCATTGTTAAAAAACATTGGAAAGTACTCCAGCTGGATCCTGCAATTAGTTCCTTTGTCAGTGAGGGCCCGAGATTTGTTTTTCGCAAGGCCAAGACATTAGCCAACAATGTATGCCCGAGTCTCTTTCAGATGGACACAATTGTCAATAATAGGCCAAATGGCACTTTCAAATGCAATCATTGCATCACATGTCCTGCCATGCAGGTATCGTCCCGCTTTGTTTCCACAGTCACAGGTAGAAGTTATGGTATTTATTGATTCATCAACTGTGAAACAAAATTTGTTACCTATCTTTTTACCTGTGGCTGTGGAAAACAATATGTAGGGCGTACGATCCGTTTTCTCAAACAACGAATCCAGGAGCATTTGAGATTAATTAAAAAGGGAGACCTCAACCATCCCGTCTCAAAACATGCTGCAACTTGCCCTATAGGTATAGCGGAATTATTTACATTTAAAGGTATCGAAATATTCCGCCGCATTTTAGAGGTGGAGATCGGGTAAAGAGACTTGATAGAAGAGAGATGCGCTGGATCTTCACTCTACGCACTAGAATATCTTTGGGTCTCAACACAGATTGGTACATTAGTAGTTTCTTGTGAATGATCCATTGCATCCTCTTCTCAAAGTACCGTTTGTTATATCTGCAATTTTTTGCCATTTTTGTTTAAACAATTTTATATATAAATTCTTAAAATCTTGGAAACTGACATTCTGAAAAATGATACTTTGCTGCTTTTTTGATGTCTATTATTGATCAGTGCAGCGTTTCATCTTATGCAATATTACTGTATAATTAATGATTTTGATTAGCATCATTATATATTAAGGGGCCTATGCAGAGAGCAGCGAATTTAAAAATTGGAGAGTTTCAGAAAAAGTAGCTTTAATGGAGAGTTTTATTCTCCATATGCAGAAATGGGCAAAATCCGCATTACTGCATGTGGAGAATTGTAAAGGAGGAGATTCGCGCAGCTGAAAGGGAGAGAAAAAAAAAATGGCGCATTTTTTTTCCCCCTATAGCCGGCTTCTTGCCAACTTTAGTTGTCGGCGAAAATTGACGAAAATCGCGCCAAAAACAGCCGCTAGATGGCGAGCGCGCCTTTCTGAATTTGGATATTTTTCAGACTGGCGAGATGTAGTTTCTCGCCAGCCGCGCGGCGAGATTTTCAATTGGAAAAAAAAAATGGCGCTTTTTTCCAAACTCGCCATTTTCGCCTGTTTTTAGCGCGATTTTCGCCGGAAAATGGCGAGATTGTTCATAGCGCTGCTCTCTGCATAGGCCCCTAAGTATGCAGATATGTGATCTATGTATACAGAAATAATTGCTTTACAATCAATTGAGACACTGATCAGTATCCCTTGGTGAGACATCTAATTATGTGATTATGTTTAATGTGTTTGCCTGCTGGAGACCCCTTGTGAGCATGGTTGTACAATCAAGGTTTGATAGATATATATTAATGGATATGACTGCATTTTGGTTATGTAGCGTGAAGGATGTAAGAGTCTTATATTGGTTGTGCATTCATGCACATTTGGTGTACAGTTGTCAAGCACAGTGCTTTCCTCATGCCCATAGATACAATACATTTATAATATATACAATGTAGATATACAGCAGCGGCCCCTTTTATTCTCCAACATCTCCGAATTTTTTCTGTGATTTTTTCCGAATGCCACGCACTTCACCCCATTCATGCCGCATTCATACCGCATACAGTATATTCAATATTATGGGGGTCATGCGGTAAGAGGCGGAAAGGCACTTAGAAAAAATCAGGCCTTTTTCCTGCCTGGGATTGATGCCGGAGGTCTCCGGAGCTGATACCATTAATACCAGCACCGGAGCCCCCCGGCATGCATCCGAGGCAGGAAAAATGCATTTAAAGGCCACTTCATTACCTTATCGGCTAACCGCTAAGGTAAAGAAGGGGTTAACCAGCCATGCCAGGTTTAATGTGGGTAGCGGGGGTGGGTGAAGGGGGTATTTGGCCCTTGGTGGCTGTTTAGGGCTTGCGGGGGGGTTGCGGGTGGACTTAACCCCTTCATTACCTTAGCGGTTAATACAGCTATGGTCATGAAGGGGTTAAGCCCTCCCGCTACCCACCCGCAAGCCCTAAACAACCACCGTTGGGGCTAATACCCCCTTCACCCACAATAAAAAAAAAATACACACACAACAGCCCCACACTAAATAAATAAATATATATATATATATATATATTTCTATACTGTGTGTATATATATATATATTAGAGCAACAACCCCTATACCCCCCTACATAAAGAACAATAAATACATATAGCACTCATCCATGTCCGGCTGCCACGATGAAGGCCATCCTCATCTTCATCACCATTCATGCCCCCTCCGATGCTGCAAAACATGACCAAGAATAAAAACAGCCAATGTAATGTCCCCTAACCCCTTAATCACCATAGCGGTTATTAACCGCTACAGTCATTAAGAGGTTAACCCACCCTCACCCACCACTCGGGAGGCCTACATACCCTCCCCCACTACCCCCCCACCCTGTGAGGCCTAACCACCCTTACCCAATACCCAGCCGGGAGGCCTACCCACATACCCTTGGGGCCAATACCCCCTCCCCCACCCCCAGTACCCACAATAAAAACAATACACAGCCCCACAATAAACATCATTATATTTATTAAATACATAACCCACCCCCTGTGCCCCCCCATAAATACATGATTTATTCTTTTACATACAGGGTTCATACCCCAGGCCCACGGGAGTCCCCGATGGGCCAGATGGGTCACCTCAGAGACCTACAGGTTACCAGCATCATGTTTCACACAGGGTCTGGAGGCCTGTTGGTGGTTCCCGTCAGGTGCCATGGTTCACCAGGTGGTCTCCACGGGTCACTGTGGGCCACAATGGGGTCCCCACGGTAGGCCCGCAGATGTCTGGGGGGCCCCGGGTCAGACCCACAGGTGACTGAGGGCCTCGGGTTGGTTCCCACGGGGGTCTGGGGACCGACGTGTGGTCCTTACGGGTCCGCGGTGCCCCCACAGATGTGGGGCCACCGGTTCTTCCCCGCAGGTGTCCCCCGTGGACTCGCCAGCCTGTTACCTGTGAGAAGCCCGAGGATACCTCAGGTGGTCTCCAGAGGTCTCTCACAGAACAAAAGGAACCAACCCTGTATGTAAAAAAAATAAACCTGACCTATACATTAAATACATCAATCCCCCCCCCCCCCCCCCACCCACACATACAGTACAATAATGTGCAAAATAATTATTATCCAGATAGGGATAATAGATTATCTGCCCATTATTAAACACATTAAGTACATAATAAAATAACTAAAGTTCTACTGACCTCATCAATAAGAAGCCCCCATCGCCAGCAAAATCCTTGTCCTTCGTTGCCAACAAAATACATAGCCAATACATTGCAATTACATTCTGAGATCAATTAACCCCTTATTCACCTTATCGGATAATAACCACAAAGGTAATTAAGGGTTTAAGCCACCCTGGCCCGTTACCCACCCTTCACTCATTTATTTATACAGTGGCTTCATCATGCAACTATATATATACACTGTATATACACATGATTAACCAATATACAAATAAATGTGTAAGGGTTAACAAAAACATGCTCTAATAGAAATACCACTTCTCCATATCAGCCACAGTCAAATAAAATCCTATTTCTGAAACAAATCAAATCTCATCTTCCAATCTAAAGCATCAAATGCCAATCAAAACATTGAATTTACATTGTGTACATGATGCATACAATCTATGCACCATGTACACTCTGCAAATCAATGTTAACAATAAAATATTCCAAACAAAATACCATTAAATCCAAACAAGTATACTATTTAAACCAAGCAAGTCACCATAAATCAATTAGCATTCATTAATCACATCCAAAAACTATTTAAATACCATCCATAACAATTACACAATTAACTATTTGAATCGTTAAACAGAACAAGTTACCACCAGCCAAAATATAAGTACCAAAAAGAATACAATATACAAAAGCAAGCCTCACCATGACCATGACCAAGTACACCATACAAGACCAAAAATTACATCTATCTAATTAGAAAATACATTACACACACATTTATGCATACTGTAGCAGCATAGCCAAAATAATTTTAAATTCTGCAAAACAAGCTTTTCAAACAAAATCATTTCTTACCCTGTGTGTATATATCGATCTAGACATACATATATACATACATACAGTGGCAAGAAATGATCTTAAAAAAAAAAAAACACATGTAAAAAAAAAAAAATGTACAAGTTAAAAAAAATACATTTCTTTTGTTCACTTACCATTACTTGACCCACTCACCGACTCCCGTTGAACAACTTACTCTCGAACCAATCCACGCACAGGACCCCATAAAATAATAATCCATAAAATAATAAACCATAAAATAATAAAACACCACAATCCAGGGGTCTTCTATTTGTAATCCATCTTCATCTGTATTCTTCTTTCTTGTATCTTCTTCCGGGGTCTTCTTCTCTTCTTTGGCCACGCCCTGGTCTTCTTTCTTCTGTAGGAGGTCCTTCCTCCTCGGCGCCTGCCTTCAAAATGAGACGTCATTTAAAGGCAATGATGCCAGCCAATCAGAATGGCTGTGCTTCAATTGCCTTTAAAAGGACGTCATGAACAGAAAGATGGCCGGCCTCACATCGTACGGTAGCCAATCAGAGCGTGGGAAATACATCCCAACTCTGATTGGCTCTAGTACCATGTGACAGGCTTTCAATGACGTCACATCCGTTCTCCCCAAAGCCTCTGTCACATGGTCTACTAGAGCCAGTCAGAGTAGGGATGTATTTCCCACGCTCTGATTGGCTACCGTTGGATATTATTAGTTGTATGTCACGTTTGGTGTCTATATTTATTAGGCATTTTTTCAAATTATGATATTATGACTTTTATATATTAATTACTATATCTCATTTACTTTAGGCATTAAAAAAACACTTATATACATATATATAACTTTTCACTCATTTTTTTACCATTTATTCTACTATATGCATTATTAATCTTGTTAGTTAATTAGATATTTTAAAACCAGAGACAGAACATAAAACACAGACAAAGCTCAGTTTTTAGCACATCCAGTGAGACTCATACACGGTACAGTGCCTAAATATATATGTATACTGAGCTTTGTCTGTGTTTTATGTTCTGTCTCTGGTTTTAAAATATATATTGCCATGCTCAGTAGCACTCCTCTGTGACACTCATATGCTTATATATATGTTGTGGTCATTTTGGGGTTCAATAGGAGCTTGTTAGGTGTCCAGTATGTTTTTTAGTTAATTAGATAGATGGATATTTTCTTATATATCACTATGTTTACTTTGTCTTTGTATTTTCCTGTTTCCTTATTTTAGGCACTTCTTTTATTTCATTTGTTTAGTTTTTAGATTTATAGGTGTAATAATATGTTCCCTTGTGAGTTTTTTATTTCTTTGTTATAATTGTCGCACTCTGCATTTATATTCATAGCATTTATGATATGCTTTTTTTATTATGTATTTTCCTTATATTTATACATTATTTATTGTTGTTTTTTATTTATTTGTTGTTATACTTTGACTAGCTCCTTGGTTGAGTTTTTTGTCCCATCCAGGCTCCTGTAGCTCTACACCTGATTTCAGGTGGTTTTGGCACGAATATGCTCATCACAGGGAGCAGTCAGGGTATTTAAAGAGACTTCTGACATGCGTGGTCACTCTTTGATAAAGCACCCTTTGGGCGAGAAACACGTCAGAGGACCTCTTTTTGCTGTTATGTGCTATTAATAAATTATTTTCTTTTGGTTAAGAGCCTCCAGCCCTATTTTTTGTAGTGATCAGTCTTCACTTTTTTACTCTTATCCCATTCCCCTAAATATTCCTGGGATAGTACACAACTACCTTTTGCACTCTACGTCAATAATAGAGTGCGCCTATAAAGCTATTCATGTAAACCTGACACCCTCACTTATTTGCTATTTAATTTGCCGCACTTGGAACAATAAAGTGCTCGTATGTTTAGAAAGGCACACTTCATAACTGAGGTTCTATGAAATGTCTTGTCAATTTTTCTAGGGTTCCACCAAGAGCATTGTGAGGGGTATGATGGCTTTTTTTAACCTTCAAGACTTTCAAGCAGTTTAGGGAATACAATGTACCTCAGTAGTGCATTCAACAAGCTAAAGTTTAGGAAGCAAGTACATTGGTAATTGTTAGAGACAAACGCTGATCTCACCTAGTAAGGTATGATTGGCCTTTTGATTTGAAAAAAAGAAAGTAAACTACATGTATAGACTCTTCCCTCTGGTGGACAGCAGGTAGGTCAATATTCTTTAGGTAACTCAGGTGAATCCTCTGATGCTTTTAGGCCAGGGTAGGAGGCCTTCTACAAAGACATTTCTTCTCTTCGAGATTTCTCCACACATTTTTTTCTTCTGCAAGTTTAGCATTAATGACCCAGAGAACATCTCCTGGCATCCTATGTATTCAGCTTTAGGACATCAGCAATTCCTATTTCTGCAAATTGCTGGTTAACACCATTAAAACACAATGGTCTGGGCAGATTTGGAGAAATGCTATTACTTCACACCTTGGCATAGACAAACTGAGATTGGCAGAGATAGTTACACTACATTCTGTGATTGCCAGGACCGCCTATGTTTATATAGTTCTGTGCATATTTGGTACTCCGGTCACTTTTATACCCATCATTGGGGCAAATTTTCTGCATTGCATAACCCCTACTTAGCTCTCTTATGTTCATATGGTCCATCAGGGGGATTATCAGCTTCTGCCTGAATGTCAAATTAGAGTGTTTAATAATATGAACAAGCAGGGCATTTTCATCCGCTTTGTTCTCGATTGCTGCACATCCTGGCTACAGTGGCTTCAAAAAGGTCATTAAATGTTAACTGGATAAGGCAAAATACAGTGAAAACAGCTGCAAAAAGGCCATATGTGAGAAACACCATGCTCTGTAGTTTATTTGCCTATCTCATTTTAATGTGCTGATAATGATGTTTTTTGGCTTCATGGCTTTTTCTACGGTAGTGTGCTTAATATAGTGATTGCTGTGAACTATGCTAGCACAAAGAAAAGAAGATAAGAAACATATTTTGCTTCTTTCATATGTTTGACTGTCGGTTGAACTAAAATATTATATTATATATATTGCGAATTTATCAATAATCTGCGGGCCACAAATCTTGCTTTATCTTGTACATGTTTTAACCAAACATCTTAAAATCTCACAATGTCTCCAAAAGATGAATATGCTCTAATTCAGATGGGGGAGGGGATGATGTATACACAGGGCCGTCTTAACAGCATTATAGGCCCCCGGGCAAAGCAGTGCACTGGGCCCTGCCTACACAACTACTCACAGGAATAAAAATGTAAATTATCGATAAAATAAACTTATATTTATTGGTACCTCCAACAAAATCAGTGATTTGACATTAAAAAAAAAACATGCTGTACAGCAATGATTAATCAATGCAAACGTTTGGACAATATAACATGAGCCATGAACTTGAAAAACAAAAATTTCAACATAAAAATGGTACTTAGTTGGTAAATCATACTGACGGAGATGGCACAGGCGAGTGATCGGAAAATTAGTGTTAAATTCTGGTCTGTGCATAGATTAGCGTGGGGCCCCTAAGCTCGTGGGGCACCCGGGTAACTGTCCTGCGTGCCCATGCGTTAAGACGGCACTGTGTAAACACATTTCTGAGAAAAATAGGGTCTGTAAGTACAGAAAGTGAAATGAATACGAAGAAGGGGATTATTTTGGAATTGCGAAAATTTAGTGTAGCAGGGTCCCCTCTTGTCCCCCTTACCCACGCTGCTGCGGGGGCTACCAGCGGCATCGGAGGCAGGGCGCCGCCATCTTGGTTGTGTCGCGGAGGTTCGCGCATGCGCAGTAACACGCGGGGGCCATGTTGGTAAAGGAGAAGTGGCAGCAGAGGCGCTCCGTAGTGCAGGGATGGCCCACAGTTGCGCATGTGCAGTTAGGGCGATGCGGCGGCCATTACAATGTTGTACAGGCTCAGCGGGGAATAGGGGTGGCCATTACAGATCACGCACGCGGTCCCAATAGGAAAGAGGGCCATGGAGGACTACATCCCCCAGAGTGCTTAGATGCAGACAGGCCACCTGACACCAGGGAGCCAATAAGGCTTACAGCTTTTCCTGAGAGGAAAGATACATTGTTGTGTGCTGCAGTGAGGAAGCAGAAGAAGCTGGGACACAGACAGGGGAGGTTAGGTAAGTGTAGAGAGCAAGTGGCTCATACACTAGGCCAGACATCCCCCTTAGGCCCCAGCTAGGCTCCAATCACCTCAGCTTGTGGTTACTACAGGGACTCCCCTTAGACAGGGACAGGGTCCTGTAGAACCCAGACAAGTGAGGGTACAGCCAGGAAGCGTGGATCTCCTGGTATTGCTGTGAATGTGAATCACTCTCTGCGGCTGCAGAGATAAGAGACTTTCTAAAGGTGGATCACTCCATGCGGAAGCCACCAACCGCCAGGCAGAGTTACAGGAGATCGCAGAGCGGCGGATCTTTTGTGAAATGTCTGCAGCCCCAGGTGCTGGAGCACTGGGGCAGGTATCGTATTTTAAGTGCACCAACCTACCGGTACATCAGGCGCTGATCCCGCCTATAGGTTTTGGGTTTCTTAGAGGACTCGTGGGACTCTGGGTACACGGTGTTGGGGGAGGAGTAAGGTGTAAGGGTATAGCCCAGTTAGGGGCAAGGTTATTGCTGCCAGCTAGTGGCAGAGGGTGACACGGCTGTGTTGCTATTATGTGAGGTATGTGTTATGTTATGTTATATTCTGCATATAGTAAAGACCGTTGCTATTTTACATCTAGTGTATGTGTTCATTTGAATGTGTCCTGCGAGGAACAACTCCCTCTCTGCTGGGAGCCATTTCAGGTGGAGGCGCTGTACCATATAGTATTGTTCCAGAGGATACACCCCAGGCTCTCATTGGCGGAGGCTTAGGCCTCCTGTGAGCCTAACAGGTAAAGCACCACACCTGGTAATACATATAGATTCTCCTCACATGCACCCTATCTGCGATTGGGAGGGGGAATATGGGTTACATTAGCAACATAAAGAGAGAGAAAATTCTTACAGTTTCAAAGAAGAAAATTGCAACCCAGCTTTGTGGAGCAGAGAATGAGTAGGTGCCCTTATATTTGGAATGAAGTCCAAATGTTTAGAAATGAATAGGACTGAAGTTATTATCATGCTTTAAATTTTTATGAGATTCTGATCATGAAATGATAATGTAATATAATGGGTTGTTTTTAATTGAATAGATTTAAAGTCCTGGCAAATAGGGGATACATAATTTAATAGAGAATGCAAATCCCTGTTCTATTACTGTATATTACAAGAGATGGCTGTGTGCAAATGTCTTAGATATCTGAGCCCTCAGGCTTAGTCCTTGGGTTCAGATTTCAAGGTATCAACAATATTTTGCAAAATACTTTATTGGAATATTGAGTTTTATTACCTATTATCTAGGAAAGCAAAGCCAGTTATAGAGATTATAATAAGATCATCATTATACATTATAGGAGTATTTGTAATACATCTTATATTATATGTAAGTCAATTATATTTACTAATTCAATTCCCCTTGGCAAGCTGCTAGCAGCTCAATGCAATGTTCTGTTAAAATGAATTGTTAACCTACAAATGTCAAAATACACCACCACCTGCATTCTGTAATTTGCGGCAGTATTTCACTAGAGGGCAGTCATCCCATCTACATAATTTGGTTTGTTATAAAGATTAAACATTGTAGGGTAAGTTTGCTATGGTCAGGGTGTATACAGGGGTTAGCGCATATAAAAATTTAGATCACTTATTTTAGGTCACTTATCTTTCCTAAGTAGTCCTTCAGATGGGCCAGTGACTTTGCCACTCAAGAATGGAATATGTCGGTTACATAACGGCATGGAAAATGGATATCTATCCATATAAGGACAATTGATAAGTTATATTATGAATCCTGGCCACTACACGAACAAATTCAAACTTGCAAATTGAGATTTCCATTCTGTAAATGAATTTAAAATGTTTGGGTTAGGTAAATGCCCAAATGGAGAAAAAACTGAGTAAAAGAAACAAACTGTCATGAGGATCAAATGGCCATCCATTTTATCTTCATAATGATTGAAATCGTATGACTGGCTTGTCGTGTAGACAGTGACCAATTTCCATGTTTCATATCTGGGAACCCAATAGCTGGATCCAGCAAGATCTATGTGCGAAACAATTCTTCTAATAAAACGATGCCAACCCAGTTCCCAAATGAGAGAAAAAAGGGAAAAAAAATAGAAAATTAATTATGCAATAGTGTGATAGTTATTTTGTTTATCTTTAGGGATGAATATATTGTAGTCACATGGAATGCGTAAGGCTCCGTCCAGGGTCAGCGCTTAGGCGCTGACCCGTGCTGAGGCGCGCTGACGCTTCTCAGTGAGCCCCTGCAGCCGCAATGAGAGCGGCTTTAGCAGGGTCTCGCGCACGCTTCCGCAAGCGTGCGGAGGCGTGTGTCTTATTACATTTTTAGATTTGATGCCCAATGAGTGCGAACCAGCTCCGTGACATCACAGGCTCCCCCCTCCCGACACGCCCCTGGACGGCACGCGGACCAAGGCCAGGGAAAGCACCCGCTTTCCCTCAGCCTCTGCGCGCCTCAGCACGGCTGCAGTCCTATGGACACAGCCTAAGACATAGGGGCCTATGCAGAGAGCAGCGCTAGAATAAATTGGAGAGTTTAAGAAAAAGTAGCTTTAATGGAGAGTTTTATTCTCCATATGCAGAAATGGGCGAAATCCGCTATTTTTAGCATTACTGCATGTGGAGAATTGTAAATGAGGAGATGCGAGCAGCTGAAAGGGAGAAAAAAAAATTCGCGCATTTTTTTTCTCCCTATAGCCGGCGACCTCCTGCTTCTTGCCAACTGGGAGAAAATTGACGAAAATCGCGCCAAAAACAGCCGCTAGATGGCGAGCGTGCCTTTCTGAATGGCGCTTTTTCCTACCTCGCCATTTTCGGCTGTTTTTAGCGCGATTTTCGCCGGAAAATGGCGAGATTGTTAATAGCGCTGCTCTCTGCATGAGGCCCATAGGCTTTATTGCTTAGGCTCTAGTATGGAATCTCAGCACATCCGATGGTGATCCCTTTTCCCAGTGACATACAAATGAAGAAAATTGAAAAAACGCTGATAGGGTAGTATATCAAAACAGTATTAAAAGACACAGAAAGTGTGAACAATTACACTCACACTTTCAGAAATGGAATAAAGCTTTTAGATCTCACAAGCGGAGCTGCATTTGGAATGGGTGCAGAGAGATCTCTTCTCCTTTCAGCGTGACTCCCGGTGCTTGTCTGGTCTGTGACCTCTCTACGGTTCTTGGCCTCTGACATCACTGCTCCTCCCTCTACTTGTTAGTCTACTTGCAGCTGATCATCACCCACACGTTTCACAGGTGTCTCTGCTTCCTCAGTGTTTATTTCTGAGGAAACAGAGATATCTGTGAAACACACCGGAAGTTGTGACTGACTTCTGGGTTGGACTGCTGGTGCGGGCCCCATCCACCCATCTTTGCTACCACACCCACCCTCCTCTTCCTCCACCATCATCCTCCGCTGACCTACTCTGCCGCCACCATCCAAACAGTGAAGAAAGCTAAAAACCTTAACATTTGAATGATTTTGAAAAAATTCAATCAGGACACCTTTTTAAAGTGCATACAACTCGCAATACCTGCCATAACTGAGCAAATAGAGAACTCAATAATTGATGCAGACATAGTATAACAATGACATTATTATGATTTTCCAGGTACATTTGCAAGAGGACAGTTGCAGAGCTGACAGAGGTCAGTCCATACAGTACATTATATTAATTTATGAAGACTTGGGTTAATTGTAAAGAACCTTTCAAAGAAAGTTGACATGCTAATGAATTTAGTGTGAAACCCACATGTACACAATAGATGGTGTTCTGACAAGAAAATTACTTATTCAAGTGATTGATTCGGGTTGTTGATTTCATCCACGAGTACACACATGAATAATTCCAATACCAGTTGTTATTAGTAAATACTATTTATTGGTTACTTAGCTTTGGATATTCAGCATCTTATGGCAATCAGGATACCACTCATGATGTCAACCAGCAATTTTCTGTTCAGAGAAAAAGCAACTTCTTTTCAGACATTTTGGTAAGAGACAAAAGTTAACCTAGTATGCACCTAGGCCATCAGAAACACAACAAATCTCCCTTCTCATTACAGATGGCATTACAGTAACAAATTCCAAAGACTTCAACTCATCTTATCGGCAAAACCCTTTGGTAATCGCTGCAATAAAAAACAATTGATTGATTGGTTAGTTATATTAGAAAATTGGGGCTCGTGTATTAATACTTGTTTGGTGTTTGTGCTTCTGGCAGTGATGGGATTTATGAGTGTCTTGCTGGGCTGGTAGCATAGCACTCTGGTGCACTGCAGCAAGAGCTAATTAGCCTGTGTGCCTAATAAAAGGCTAATAAGAAAAACACTGGTGCTCACAGTGAGAATGCATTGGGAAACTTTGCTGGACTGCTTCTATACTTAGAGAGGGATGGAAGTCACTAACTTGAATAAGGGTCAGACAGAGGATTTAGGCGAAGACATGCAAGGTGGCATCAGACGCATAATTTGTTTTGTAGTTTTTGAGTTTTGTAAATATGTTTATCCTGCTATACTGTATATGCTACTCAGAAAAGTAGTTGATTTTAAGCATTTGACAGTGTGGTGTATCTGGTGTAATTGTCTGAAATCAGCCTGTTGCAGTTTTCGGCAGTTGTGGCATAACACCTCTGATGGTAAAGGGTAACCACGAATAGAAATTCTGTTCTTTGGGACATAAGAAACATTACAGGGTAAGGTCACTAATTAAGACACTAATTGAGGCCACTAATAACAGGTGACTACATGAACAGATTAAGAAGGTGATTCAGAAGTTGAAGACTCCTGTTAGAGACAGTGCATCGTATTACTGTGTTACAGCGGATGAAGGAAGAAGATTACGTGGAAAGTTTTCTGCTGATAATTAAACAAATTGCAGAGTGGGAGCAATGGCCTCAGAAATTAATGGTCAGGTATATTGGCTCCATTCATAGCCGGTGAAGACCAGAAAGTGTATCATGACTTGACAGCAGAAGCGTCAAAGCAGTTCTCCACACTAAAGTTTCCAGGGGTTCACATAGCAGTGTGAGCTCAGCGATTTAGTTGGGTACCAAATGGATTGTGTTTCCAATCCGACTGGAGCACCCACACATACAGGTGCGCCGACGAGTATTCTAAAACTTGCCTTTGAAAATCTGGGGCAATCACCAACAAGCCCCAGATTTTCCAAGGCAAGTTTTAGAATACACATTGGCGCACCTGTATGCATGACCTTATACATCTAACTCGCTAACTTGATGACTGCAGAAGTCTATTCAGAGGTGTGAGTAGTGGAGCTGCTGGTAGTGGAGACACAGTGACTTGTGGAATGGTATGCGACTTCAGAACATTGTGGAGAGAACTGGACAGTGCCGTCATGCATGGGTGAGAAGTTTCCATCACAGCAGAGCCCAGAAGAGGGCATCCGGTCTTATCCTGTGGGTGCTTGAGCATCAGACAGAAAGGACACTACAGCCAATGAAGGATCCAGTTTCCCCTAGACACGGACCCAGTTGCTGGAAGTGTTTAGAATGGAGACACAATGAGGTTGACTGTCATGTAATGGATGTCATTACTGCACGGGTGCTATCAATAATTTGCAATTCTATGCCTGACTGCCAATACTAGTGCCAGTCTGTGTAAATAATTAGGGTGCTTCTGGATCAGTCAACACCAGAGCAGGCCAAACACCAAGATCTTGTTTCTGAGCAGGTTATTGGCTTTAAGGCTGTGTGTGGTGTGCGGTGTAGCCATCATGTAGGGATATAACCTACTGCACAGGTTAACACTGACCATTCAGGGACAAACCAGGCTCATGAAAGTGTTAGAATGGAGAACAATGTCTGCAGCTGTGATAATAGGCAGGTATTTGGTGATGATTATACATAACTGTATCTGAACTGGGTTGTCAGATGAAAATAGGAGTGATGGGGAGATACTGAATGATGTCCTACTGTTCAATGATATTTTTTATTAATGAGTTGTGCCCACAAGAAAGTTCATCAGAACAAGTTGTGAGGCCTATATACAGTACTGAGCCCACAGGGCATGATCAGGTCATAGTAGCTAAGTTGCCCAATTTTGGTTTGTACAAAATGAAAATTAGACACTCCTATTAGCCAGGGAGTGTAAAAGGGGAAGTCCAAGATGCTTCCAGAGCTGCACAGCATTCTCGATTTGAGCTCAGTGATTATATGCTATAACAAGTTGATAAACACAAAAGAACGGTGGGAATGGTGTTCAGTTGTTGGTTCCCAAACCTCATAGGCATAGAATACTCAGACTAGTACATTACATTCCTATGGCTGGACATTTGGGCTTGGACAAAACGCTGGATCAAGTTATTTCCAGATTTTCTGGATGGGAGTTCTTGAGTACATGAAATGTCAGCTAACTTTACCAAAAGGCACCTATTATTGAAAAACGTTTTTTCACTGGTAGCTATGGATTTAGGGTGGCCATTGGAAAAGAGTAAATCAAGATATACACACATTCTGTTAGTGGCAGATTATGCCATAAGGTACCCCGAAGCAAGTCTTCTATGAAGAATTACTACTCATGTACTTGCTGCTGAAGTGGGAAAGATATTTGGCAGAGATGAAAGAATTCTTTAAACTTCTAAAGATAACTCAATTAAAGGTTTTGGTATACCATCTGGAGCATTTTAATAAGATCCTTAATTCTATGCTACGCAAATTGGTCAACGCTGATGACTGTGATTGGGACTAGACACTTTCTGGATCTCATTAAAGAGACATGGGAAGCAGATACATGCCATGTAGAGAGTACAGTCTAGTATGTGATAGAGTGGAGGGACAAAATTAAACATGTGGGGACATTTGCACAAGGCAAGCTAAAAGGAGTCCAGGAAAGCCAGGAAAGCTATTACAACAGGAATATCCATTTGAGGGAATATCATCCAGAGTTATGTTACTGTTCCAAAGGACAGGGAAATACAAGTAGTTCCAGGCGAGGAGAATCCTTCTTGTGCAGCCAACACAACATAGAATTCAAAGAGAATTCCTCAAAATGCAGATCTCCTCTATGACAGAGGTACAAAGTAGATCTCTACCCACAAGTTCATAATGCAATTCTCCATTTAATGTGACAGCCAAGCACAGAGGAGGTCCCATATGGGCCTTCATCAGGTCTCCCAGTAGAAGGATCTAGTTGTGTTGTTTTGAAATGTCTTTACAGAGATTCCTGGAAAAACACAACTGATTGAACATTGTAACATACCCTGGTGTAAAGGTTAGACTTACGCCTAGGGCAATTCCTGAACACCTAAAAGCCACTGTACATCAAGAGTTACAAAAACTTGGAGTGGCGGAGGAACCCAACAGTGAGTGGTGTAGCGTAATAACACTGGTTTCAAAAAAGGACAGCAAAACTTGATGTTGTGTCAACTTCTTACAGCTTAATGCTGTCTCTAAATTTAACTCCTAGTGAATACTAATATTGAGTTGAACTACAGTATTTGGGTAGATCTATGTTTATCTCAATGACAGATTTATCAAAGATATCCTAGCAAATATCAGTATTGCGAGATTCCTGAGAGGAAACTGCATTTGTACACCTCAGGGGCTATTTCATTTGACTAGGATGTTACTGTGTGTGGAAGACATTGTGTTTCTATGACATTTCAAAGGCTGATTGACAAAGTGTTACAGGGACATATAGACTATGCTGCCACTTACCTAAATGACATTGTTCTCTGTAGAGAGATCACAAAAATAGTACAGTACTGTAAAGCACAAAAATGATATTCCTATGAAATTCTGCAAAGGTTATACTCACAAGCAGACAGTGAGTAAAGGCATTTCACACATAAAGTGTACACGAACAGTAGTCCCACGTAGAGGGGCGTCTGGGGACCAGGATGGGATGGATAGGGTGCACTACAGCAGAGGACAAGAACACACCATAGCGCAAACTGTGCAACAATTTAATTAATTAAAAGACACTTCACAAGTGCTCACTTACAAAGTATAAGAGATTATCAGGTAATAAAGAATCAGAGGTACAGGCATATGATGATCTCACCGCCCCTTCCTCTCCAGGAGTCGCGATTAGGTTTGGAATGGAGACGCTCCGCCACAGGTGCTCCTAATTGCGGCCGCAAGAAGCAACGAACAGCTCAGCGTTTCTCCTCCACGTGTCTTGGTATCTGCCTTTATTCGACGCATTTCGCTAGAGAACTAGCTTCGTCAGGAATCTGGCACCCTATCCTACACTTGTTCTTAAATACAATCAGTTCACTCTTCATTGGTGGACATGATACAAAGCCAATCCAAGATGGCCGCCGCCGGGACAAAAACTTACAAACACCTTATATAACTTTATCGGCCACATTGTCTTAGTGACACAGTATTGGGATACATGATACAAAGCCAATCCAAGATGGCCACTGCTGGGACAAAAACTTACAAACCCCTTGTATAACTTTATCGGTCACATTGTCTTAGTGACACAGTATTGGAATACATGATACAAAGCCAATCCAAGATGGCCACGGTCTGGACAAAAACTTACAAACACCTTGTATAACTTTATCAGCCACATTGTCCTAGTGACATAGTGTTGGGAATGGACAACAGGTCGCAAACCCTCTTAAATTGAGTTGTCACCAAAGTAAAGACATTGCATACAGTTAGAAATATACCCAAAATGCAGTGTTTATACAATACTGATAAAAATTAAAAATTAATTCTAAAAGTGCATTTTGAAAAGAATATAAACATTTAAAAAATACATACAAATTACAATTATTGCTACTGTTTAAGATTTTTAATGGTTCACTCTAATCGTTAAATTCCAAATGAAAAAATAAAGAATAGTATCTTTATTACAGTAAAAATTGCTAAAATTCTAACTAGTTCTAATTGCTATCCTTGTAGTCCAACCAGGCAGCATATATGAAATAAAAGAGAACAGAGTTAGCAAGCACATAGTATACTTTCGAAGAGTATCTTAAGAATCCACTATCATTTCGGGTGATGTATCATGGTCCAAAAGCGTAAAAAGTAATAAAAAAGCAGAATGATTTTCTGATGATGAGTAGGCGAAACTTAAAATTTGCAACTCAAAAATAAAAACCAGTGATGTAGCTATCGGGGTCTGCAGGGGGTGCTACCGCACCACCCCCGCAATACAACATAAAAAAATAGGGAGCTAAAACACCAGGCAAAATAAATAAATTAATAAATAAAAAATAAGAGGAAAAAATAATTATTATTATTAATGCGCCCTTAGGACATTTGTGCCCTAGGTTACGCCTGGGTTCGCCTAATGGACGGGTGGGCCCTAAACTTGGTACATAGCCTCCATGGCTAGGAAAATAACAATCATAATTGTAATTCACCTTTAAATAGACCAAGCCAGCTTTATTAAAACTGGAGACAGCTTCATGGGGCCTCAAATATTTGTAACACACTGTAAGCATCTTTTATCCAGCATATACGAAAATAATTATTCAATGATCTATGTTCATCTTACTGATGCCAAGATCTTTTCGTCTTTTGTCTTGCACATGAAATGTCATCTAATGTCACACTTGAGGTCTCTAGTGGGTGTCAGTCTCATTGGTGGTTATAAAGCATTGTTTTTACACTGAATGTGAAACAAGCTCAGCTTCTTTTGTATCCACAGCAGGATATTTCCTCTGCCTGGGAGACTCTTCTCTTACTGTCTGAAGCACTAATTGGTAGAGCTGCAGCAATCTCTTAATTTACAGCAGGTTTCAATGTTGGCTGCTTCCCAGTTATTTGCTGGAGTGTAGTATTGTGTGTTGACAACCAATCCTAAGAAGTTGTTATAATGCCAATACGTTTTAAGGGAATAGTTCACTGCAGTCACTTCCATCACATAGATCTAAGCAAACTTTCAGTTTTCATGTAAAAAAATAAAATAACCTTATGTTAACCTTTTGTAACATACTGTTCTCTACCTTTGTATCTTTGTGAATATGGCATATGGACATAATTAGGGAATTATCATGTGTGACTTCCTCTATTTGTAAGGATCCAGTGCTTATTGGAAGGACTGCAGTGACCTCCACTGCTCAGCAACATGACTCCTAAATTCCAGAAAGAGCATTTCAAACCCAAATTAGTTCAGGGATGGAAGACATAAGGCATATATCCTCCATTCATTTAACATCAAGATTTTTTTTAAAGGAACATAACTTCAGTGAAGGGGGAAAAAAAACATTGAATCTCTACCATTTGACATTGATACAATGAGTTAAACAAACTTGCATACTTTACAAAATAGACATGGGTTAAAAATATATTTTGCTGATGCCACCTTTTTACAGTATTTTCTGGACATCGCACAAATATGTGCTTGTACAGTATTATTTTTTATTATTTTTTTTTTTATTATTTTATTTTTTTCCTTGTACCCAATCAGTTTGTTGTTTATTGATTGTAAATCCTAGTCATAAAAATGTAAAGATATTGTTATATTGTTATTAGGATTTCCAGACTAAACACAACTTCTTACTCATTAAACTCATTGATTCAGATTATGTTGTGAATATTTATTTGTACCTAAAAATCATAGCAACTGTTTTAAGTATCCATGTAGAGGAAATCTAGTTTAGCGCAACTGCATCTTCTTTTAATCTTTTTTCCACAATTGGTAAAATGAAGCAGATGTTTGCTTTTAGGTGGAACAGGATAAATAGCTTTCTGTTTCCCACCCCTATTGACAGGAAATGATGTCAGAGGTTTCCAGACTAACACACAGAAGAGGCCTTAATTCTACTTCCCGTTGCCGTACTGTTCCCTCGAAGCTAATGAGAATAAAATGTTAATTGCTGCACCACAGACAACATACACAAAGTTATACATAGGATTTCTTCAGTGACTTTTACTTAGTGTAGTTACATGCCAGTCTCCACAAGGCATGAACACTTCACCACAATAGCATTCTGTATTATATAGAATGATTAGATAAAATACTACTTTAATCTGTGTAAAATAAGTAATGTAAAAAATTCAAAGACATAACTGGTGTAGAGGGACAGTTTAGGGCACACGTGATGTCACTCTTTGGGTTACACAATGCAATATTATATTATATTATAGTAAATTACACAAACATATCAATCAAAACAAAATGTAATGGGAAAAAACAGTAGTCAAGGGGTGATTATATTATGAGGTATGGAGTAGAACTGTTTTTCTATCTACAAGCCTAGAGTACCATTACTTTTTAAAATGCAAAGTTAATGTTCACTTTATTTTTTAATGGATAAATAGGTAAAAGAGCCGTTGTGTGGGAAGGACTGACGGTAGGGTGAAATCATCCTTTATGTTTGGAAGGGGGAAAAATTATCCAGGGTTTGCTTTGGGGGAGATTATCTGAGGTGTGGGAGGAGAGATTCCACAGTGGGCTGAGGGAGCAGGGGGCTAGGGGGATAGACGGCTTGTTGGCAAATAAAAATATAAAATAATGTGAAATAATAATGTGACGTCACTGAGGAAGCTAATGCGAAACGCGTCTGAGGGTTTTTGGACATCACAGGCCACCATACAGAGGAGAAAAAGCATTTCCAGCTTGGCCAGCATTTTGACCGGAGCGCATGCGCATGCGCGACAGTGCGGGAGCTGCAGAAGGAGTATGTGAGGAAGGAGGCAAACGGAAGGAGACCCGGGTCATGCACGAGTTCCTGGAGATCCCCCCTGCTGCTTACTGGACACTGCGCACCATCCTAAGACCTTACCAGCTGGAACGGAGGCCACGAGAGACCACCCATTCTTTGGAAGGATGCTCTGTGGAGTCTGGACATATCTCCTCTCTATGCCAATTATAATTGGCCGCTTAGGACCAGTCCATTGATAGGATCTAATTTTGATGTAAGTGTGTTCCCCCCCTTTCTTATAAAAAGCTATAAGGTACTCCTATGTTTTGAATTACAAGAGCCAGGGTGTGCAGCGCACAGCAATGATGAAAGAGCAGGTCTTGCAATAAAATTCCTTTATTTTTCAAACATCTGGTTGTGGGACAGCAGCAAACTTCAACGCGTTTCGTTCAAAAGAACTTTTTCAAGAAGTGCTGTTACAGTAAAAATGGTCAGTTTAAATGCAGCTGTTCGCCCCGTTTTCGCGCCAAAACTGACGTCATGATGCGTCATCCGACCAATGGAATTCATCGTGCCGCGCATGCGCCGCGCGCCAGAGTGTCTCTGAATCTCCAGCAAGCCTCAGCCGAGCTCAATCAGGATCGGTAAGCCCATATGTGCAGCCTTTACTGAGAGCACGCCTCTGATGGCCCTGTGAGATCCTTCCACACTCTCCGTATGCTGCGCATGCGCAGATGAGGCCTCTAAGTCCCCCAGCCTAAAGACTATGATGTCAATCCACAGCCTGCTAGGGGAAAGCTATATAATTAAATAATGCATGTTATGTGAACAATAATATACCACTCAAGGCACTGAAACTGGGCAAACAGCTTGCACACTCACCTCTTACATGACAAAACAATAAAGACTGTACATAAATCAAAAGTACTATACAAAATATTCCATATATACTATAAGAAATTATTACTAACTAATAGATTTACACATATATCAACTAAGTCAAAAAATGTACATATTTATTTACACAGAACAAACTATAAAACAAATAAGCATGTATAGAGAATGCATATATATACAAACCTATTTAAACCCTAACTTAATCATATATGTGGATTTAGGCAAAATAATGATAACAAAATACTTTATTAATTAAAAAAAATGGTATAAAAATTATATATATATTTGTAAAGATGTATATATAGTATAATTTTATTAAAACAAATTAAAAAGATTTTATATCTTTATACACATATTTGAAGAACAGCAGATTGCCTGCTCATATTAATGGAGTGGAGGTTATATTATTTGTGACGTTTATAATATTAATGTATCACTACAGAGTAGCGTACTATGTATTGTGGATAATAGTCCATTTATACAGAAGTTTTTCTAATAAACAATTTTATTAATAAACCATTTTATTAAGCTGTGATCAGATCAATGAGAGGATAAAAGAATGCATGCAAGCCTTATTTCAGTCATTTAATACAATATGTATAGTTCCAGAGGGACCAGAATATATTATTTGGATAAATATGAATATATAAACCAAATAAGACAGGGCGATGTCAAGGGATAGATGATTTAGGTAATGGATAGACCATTAGGAGATGGGATGAAGTAGTGAGGGGTTGCTCCAGTCATATACATAATAGATCTATAATGGGGTCATTGGAACATTTATTTCAGAAAATGGGTAATATTCCATTCTACATTCATCCCTTCTGGGTACCTGGTGTTTAGTGTGAATATCCAGAAGGATTCTCTACAGTCTAATGTTTTAACAGTATTTCCCCCTCTCTCCTTTTGGATTATCCTCTCTATGCCCATAAATGAGAAGCTATTTATACCACCTTGTCTGCATTCCGTAAAATGCTTGGACACCTTTATCTATGGTAGCACAAACACTTATAGGCACAATATTGTTTTTTATAAACGCTTTATTGATGACCTTATATTTATTTGGCACGGGAGCACTGACACACTATTAGAGTTTATTAACTATCTAAATGACAACACTTCAGATATTCACCTCACTGTCAATTATCATTCACATCACATAAGCTACCTGGATATTCTTTTTTATATAGATATTCACCAAACCATACAATCTGATGTGTATAAAAAACCAAACTCAAGGAACTCATTTCTTAGAGCGGACAGCTGTCACCCAAGATCCGTCATAAAGGGAATACCCAAAGGTCAGTACCTCAGGCTGAGGAGAAATTGCTCAACCCACAGCGACTTCGTTACTCAGTCTGGGGAATTGACAAAAAGATTTATAGACAGAGGGTATGATCGGGAGACACTCCAAGCCACATTACAGGAAGTCTCAGAAATTGAACGTGAAACTATACTACCCTCCGGGTCCAGAGTGGGGGATGGCTCTCGCCACAAAAATAAGAAAAAAGGAATTATGGAAGAGAGGACTTGTCCTTTGTTCATTTCCCAATTTAACAAATCAAGTTATCAAGTAAATAAAATTGTTAATAAGCATTGGGAATTACTAAAAATGGACCCCATACTCCGCAACTACACGGAGGAAGGCCCAAAATTTGTATATAGAAGAGCCAAAACATTGGCCACATTCCTATCACCTAGCGTAATATCTACACCTGTGAAAGATCAAGAACAATTCCTTACTAAGGGATCATATAGATGCAATCATTGTAGTATGTGTAGCTTTATGAAGCCTGCTCGACATGTCTTCTCCCACAGTCCACATAGACGCTATACTATATATAGTTTTATTAACTGTAACACTACTTTTGTGGTGTATCTTATCACCTGTGGCTGTGGGAAGAGATATGTCGGTAGGACTACAAGGGCATTAAAAACTAGGATGCAGGAACACTGTAGATTGATTCGCAAACAAGACACCAATCATCCTGTGTCCAAGCATTTTACGGAATGCAGACAAGGTGGTATAAATAGCTTCTCATTTATGGGCATAGAGAGGATAATCCAAAAGGAGAGAGGGGGAAATACTGTTAAAACATTAGACTGTAGAGAATCCTTCTGGATATTCACACTAAACACCAGGTACCCAGAAGGGATGAATGTAGAATGGAATATTACCCATTTTCTGAAATAAATGTTCCAATGACCCCATTATAGATCTATTATGTATATGACTGGAGCAACCCCTCACTACTTCATCCCATCTCCTAATGGTCTATCCATTACCTAAATCATCTATCCCTTGACATCGCCCTGTCTTATTTGGTTTATATATTCATATTTATCCAAATAATATATTCTGGTCCCTCTGGAACTATACATATTGTATTAAATGACTGAAATAAGGCTTGCATGCATTCTTTTATCCTCTCATTGATCTGATCACAGCTTAATAAAATGGTTTATTAATAAAATTGTTTATTAGAAAAACTTCTGTATAAATGGACTATTATCCACAATACATAGTACGCTACTCTGTAGTGATACATTAATATTATAAACGTCACAAATAATATAACCTCCACTCCATTAATATGAGCAGGCAATCTGCTGTTCTTCAAATATGTGTATAAAGATATAAAATCTTTTTAATTTGTTTTAATAAAATTATACTATATATACATCTTTACAAATATATATATAATTTTTATACCATTTTTTTTAATTAATAAAGTATTTTGTTATCATTATTTTGCCTAAATCCACATATATGATTAAGTTAGGGTTTAAATAGGTGTGTATATATATGCATTCTCTATACATGCTTATTTGTTTTATAGTTTGTTCTGTGTAAATAAATATGTACATTTTTTGACTTAGTTGATATATGTGTAAATCTATTAGTTAGTAATAATTTCTTATAGTATATATGGAATATTTTGTATAGTACTTTTGATTTATGTACAGTCTTTATTGTTTTGTCATGTAAGAGGTGAGTGTGCAAGCTGTTTGCCCAGTTTCAGTGCCTTGAGTGGTATATTATTGTTCACATAACATGCATTATTTAATTATATAGCTTTCCCCTAGCAGGCTGTGGATTGACATCATAGTCTTTAGGCTGGGGGACTTAGAGGCCTCATCTGCGCATGCGCAGCATACGGAGAGTGTGGAAGGATCTCACAGGGCCATCAGAGGCGTGCTCTCAGTAAAGGCTGCACATATGGGCTTACCGATCCTGATTGAGCTCGGCTGAGGCTTGCTGGAGATTCAGAGACACTCTGGCGCGCGGCGCATGCGCGGCACGATGAATTCCATTGGTCGGATGACGCATCATGACGTCAGTTTTGGCGCGAAAACGGGGCGAACAGCTGCATTTAAACTGACCATTTTTACTGTAACAGCACTTCTTGAAAAAGTTATTTTGAACGAAACGCGTTGAAGTTTGCTGCTGTCCCACAACCAGATGTTTGAAAAATAAAGGAATTTTATTGCAAGACCTGCTCTTTCATCATTGCTGTACGCTGCACACGCTGGCTCTTGGAATTTACTTCACACAGCTGCACGCATTGGAAGGGAGACCCTGGGAAGGAGAATACTAAGTGAGTACATTACTGGGGGCTAACCCAATGAGGAAGGGGGGGTGTCCTTGGACAACCACCCCAACCTTCAGGGTATCCTATGCCCACTTAAGGCTTAGTACTGCTTATATATAAATGTACCAGTGTATGCTCCCTTCCATTCACACAGCCTCAGCACTTTGAGCACCATTTACAAACAAACTATGTTTTGAATTACCCCTGATTGTGATCCCCCATTTCTTCTTTACGTTGCATGTGTCCTGGAATCACGAGTGGAACGACGCGCCGGAGGATCCCCCCTCCCCCTTTTTTCTGCATTAAAGGTGGGGTAGTAACAATAATTTGTTTTCTAATACCCTATCCTTGAGGGATTATTGCCTAAATTGAAGCCTTCATCAGTGCCATTCAGCACTCTTTATCGTTGAGATAATGGCTCAGTTGATGTTCATTAACACTCTGCTTTTTAAAATGGCATAGGCTCGTGGCTTTTAATGTGGTAAGGGATGAGGTAATATGAGAAAATGGTTCTAGACATGTACACAACTGTCCAAAGTACACCCGGGAATGTCTTGTGCGTTTTTTCTCTCGTTCTTGTGAAGTATTTCGACAAGGAGAAAAGGGCTTATAACCTCACAAAATCAGTCTCAAGGCTTGATCCACAGTACTCTGTTAAGTCAGTAGTCATAATGTCATGTTATCTAAAATGGTAAGGAACGTTATTTTTACTGAAGTTAACACATATTCTCAAAGCTAATTATATGCCTAATGTCACGTAATAGTAGCACAACGTTAGCGAAAATGAAAAACAGTACTGTATGTCTTAGCATTACTCCCAGCCAGAGACAGCGGGAGACTGTTTGTGGTGTGTCTGTGTGTATGAGTGATGTGTGTGCTGGTGAGCGTAATTGTGTGTTTTTGTGAGTGAGTTAATGTTGTGAGTGTGAATGTTGGTGACAGAAAGTGAGAAAAATGAAACAAAAAAATGTTATACAGTATAAAATAAGTTAAAAAGTTAATACATATTTTTAGTAGTTTGTTTAGTTAGTTGTCACTTGTTATACAGTAGTTAGTTGGTTATAGTTATATAATTATATTTAGTTAGGTAGTTTAGTTAATTTACTTACTGTAAGTTAGTTATAGTTTGATAGTTTTAAGTGTTATAGTTGTATATGTGTTTATTTTTTTCAGTGCTTAGTGTACTTAGCTTTTTATTTTATTACATTTTACTGATTTAAATAAAACATTTTTTTTCATTTTCTCTGTGTTTTTATTAATTTTGTTTTATATTGTTTATTATTTGTTTTGATTCTACATTGGGGCAGAAAACAGAATGAGAAAAGCAGAGGAGGAGGGTAGGGGAGGAGATGAGTAGTGTGAGGAGAGGAGGCGTAGAAGATGAGTAGTAAGAGGAGCGGAGGAGGGGGGGTGGAGATGAGTAGTGTGAGGGAAGAAGGGGAGGAGTAGAAGAGGAGTAGTGTGAGGGGAGGGGGAGTAGAAGATGAATAGTGTGAGGGGAGAAGGAGAGGAGTAGAAGAAGAGTAGTAAGATGAGGGGAGGAGGAGGGGGGAGAGATGAGTAGTGTGAGGTGAGAAGAAGAGGAGGGGGGGGGGAGGAGGAGTAGAAGATGAGTAGTAAGAGGAGGGGGAGGAGTAGAAGATGAGTAGTGTGAGGGGAGGAGATGAGTAGTGTTAGGGGTGAAGGAGAGGAGGAGGAAAGGAGGAGTAGAAGATGAATAGTAAGGGGGGGAGGAGATGAGTAGTGTGAGGAGGGGAGGAGGAGTAGAAGATGAGTAGTGTGAGGGGAGAAGGTGAGGGGTAGTAGAAGATGAGCAGTGTGAGGGTAGAAGGAAAGGACTGGGAGGCAGGATGGCCATATGAGCCATGGCTCTGCAGTGACTGGGGTTTAAAATTAAGCTGTCCTGTGAGGTCCAAACCACCATCACCACCACCATCTCCACGAATTCCACTACCTCCACCTCGACCTCCACTAATACAGTACCATCACCAGGACCAGTGTCACCACATCCGCAGCAGCAGGACAAAGAGTGGAAATAGTGGGGAGGACACTTCCCTATTATTTCCTCTATTATTGGCACATAAATCACCTTCAGTGTAAGTTAGCTGAGGAGAGGCAAGAGCTTACACCTACTTAACGAAGCATTTGAGTAGCACCGTGGCAAATACTATACACCTGATACATAAAGCTTGGCCCCCTGCAGACACACTTACCAGAACGCCCACCTACTGTCTCTTTACTTTATGTTCTTCCTACCTACCAATTCGATTGTAAGCTCTTCGAGCAGGGACTCTTTTTCCTAAATGTCACTTTTATGTCTGAAGCACTTATTACCATTACCTGTTATATATATTATTTGTTATTTATATGTGTTGCAGGGTACATGCAACTACACACGTGGGTTTCTTGACAAGGCTGTTTTATTTTGCCTTGAAAAATATACAGCACACAAAACAAAAATAGCTCTTTTTCAGCAACAAACGAAAATGGCTTTTCCTTCAGCAAACCGAACAAAACAGTTTCTCTTTAGCAGACAGTTTATATATATGCAGCTACCCTTTTTTTATGCAGGGGACAGACAGTTCACAGTTTCACTACTTTGCTACTCAGACCTTGTTTTCAGGAATCACATTAGCAGCTTACTCCTCTCTCATCAACAGCAAGCTCCATGTGTCTACAACCTGGGTTTTAACACACCTTGATTAGGCAGCTGGGATCCAACTAATTGTCCTGAGGTTCCCTACTGAAGTTTCACCTAGTCAGTGCTGCACTGCAGACTAGACATAGGTTTTCCAGGCATATAACTGGTGGCTTTTATTTACCCTGTCACAATATGATTCACGTATATTACTACTGTGAAGCGCTGTGTACATTAATGGCACTATATAAATAAAGACATACATACACTACCGACACGCTTTATTACTCTGCGGCCAGATCCGCAAGCCGGGAGATTTCCCGGCTTGCTAGTGGCCGCCCCTCGGCGTGCCGCGCGTCATAGACGCGCGGTCACGCGTCTTCGGGAGCGTGCGCCCCCTGCACGCACGTCCAGGGGCTCCCGAGGGAGCCCTGGTGTCCCGCGATCGCGGGACAGCGGCAGGGGGTTCCGGGGGACCCGGCGGACCCGGCAGCGGTAGGGAGAGCGCCCCGATCGGAGGGCGCTCTTCCGCTGCTTCGGCGCGCGCCCGTCACTCTCGGGCGCGCGCCAGGCTACTGCTGCGGCCAAGAACGGGCAAATGCTCGAATAAACTTGGCCGCAGCAGTACATACAGATGCAGCGGCCGTTATTTGAGCAAATCATGGAGCCATTTTCATGTTCTCTGCTGTATCCCATGCGGCATTAACGCGGCCAATCACACCACGCACACATGTTTATCGCGGTTGCTTTGTTTGAATTTAATGGATTCTATTTCTTTGTGTGCAATGAAATGAATGAATTGTAATGTGTACAGTACTGTGCTACTGTGCTACTGTGTGAATTTCAGGTGTTTAAAAGCCAGAACACTAAAATGCCATTCTCTGCACTCGCCTGCACTCGTGTCTTAAGGCGGCAAGGTTGGCAGAAATCACTCACCATGACATGGGTATTCCGAGGTATACAAAGGGTGAAGTGTTCAAATAATGGCCGCTGCATCTGTACATTGTTTGAGTACATGGCAGCCACCACAGCCAGGGACTGAGAGTGAGGCACTGTACACTACACTGGAAGTGCCAAAGCATTTTTGGACTGGTTGTGGTTGCTGCTTTTGATTCCTCCAATATTGTGCCAGTTGAGGAAGAATAAGGCACAGATGTGGGAAGTTAAAAAGGAGGGTCACATTCAGGCCATTACAGAGGAGGGTAGAGTTTTCCTGATTCAGAACTCTGATGATGGTGATGATAGGAGACAGGATACAGTTGACAGGAGGTGAAACCAATTCCATGTCAATAGTGTGCTGGGCGACTCCATAATTCTTGAATGTATTATTTTATTGATATATCAATAAAATAACCCAATTAAGAACTATAGCGTCACTGCCAACTCATTATTGACATGTATATGTGTAGCTGAACAAGCCTCTGAGGTAGCACTGAAGTAAATATTTAAAATGCTTACTCCATTACCATATGAGAACAGCATTCTAACATCACCTGCAATCACGTCCACCCCACATAAGATGAGGAAGCCCCCATCCTGTGTGTGGATATAATGTAAGTTGCCACCCCAGGAAAATGTGCAGAGTTTATCAGTGGTGCACTGAGCTATACCAGCGGCAACGGGGAAAGAAAGGGCCGACCAAGGAGTCCTGGCACAGCCATCTGCACCTGCATCACAAGGAGGTTTGGAAATGCAGCCACCAGCATTCTTTCTCTAGGGATGTCGGAGGGTCACTACCATCATCACTGTCATGAACACGACCACGACAATTGGGTGGAGAGTATGCCGAGGGTCCCTCAGTCAGTTGTCTTCAACCAGTGCCCTCTCAACTTTACCATTATAACCACCAGGGGTATCACCATCAGAACATATGGAGATGCAAGGACTGAGAGGGGGAGACCATTGCCTTACCTCAGGGTAAGTGCCTATTCTGTGGAAATACAGTCAGTGGTCTATTGCAAGGATTTATTTTTGGTGCTATTTTACTTGAGCCATTAGGAAAAACTGAATAGCAACACTGGTAGTTGTTCTGAGGAGGGTTGTTACGCCCCCGGGGGTGGTGGTAGACATTATCCCTTTGTTTCCCTTTGCGGATAGTAAAGCATTGCATAATGATTTACTAGCCTCTTAGGTAGCCATGGGGGGTAGGCAGTGTAGTTTAACTTTAATATTAACCTCTTTGGCGCCTGTGGTGTACATTGGTAGCCACAGGCATCAAATGGGTTAATGTTTTTTCTACCATAGTTATGTAATAATTCATATTACATAACCCCATGGTAGAAATATAGGATTACCCTCACCCATTTGATCACAATGCTAAACTACTAAATCACTAAAATAAACTACTAATTATCAGTTGTGTTAATTACCGCATCGAGACTGTACCTAAAATATCGTACCTGTGAAAATTTACTACAATGTTGATAACTTTGGCCATGAAATTGCAGTAAAAGCACACAGTATATTTTTCCTGGAGCAATGTTTTTTAACAGAGGTTGGTGACGTTAGGCCATTAATTCACATTAACAAAGGTAATAACGTCTGCTAAATCTGTAAACTATAATTTAATCCTCTTGCGCCTCAGAAGCTATGGTATAGAAAATTTGCATAACATAGTTTTAGGAAATAAGATTTTTTTTAGACAAATTGCTTCTATAATGTAGTTCCCAAACTGACTGTAAAGTATTGTGATGCCCCCTTAAGTGGTGGCCTGTGTTTACTTAAAAAAATAAATGATGATGATGATACTCTGTTATGATGGACCCAGCTGTGCTGAAGGACAGCTGAGGAATTCTGATGCCACGCATGACAGTTTAGGCCACATTCCTTTTTCAATCTACTAATTTAGAGGGTCAGAGTTTGGAGAGAGATGTGTCATTCACATATACTTCCACCATGTTATTTGCCCTTATTCTCCCCTCCTCTTCTAATTGAAGATTTACACGTACCACATTATAACGTGGCAACATGTCTCAGAAAGAACTATTGTGACATGGTCCCCCTGGATCCCCCTTCATCCCCTTACCTTCCGCTGCGGCCGGCAGCGGGGGATAGGGAGAGTACGGGGAGGTCTGTGGGCAGTTGGCGCGGTGACCGAGTCGCCGGCGTCTCCCATAGCAGGGCTCCGCCATTTTTTAATCCTCACGCATGCACAGTGTAGTCGCGCATGCGCAGAGAATCCCCAGAGCGGTAGCCAATAGAGGAAAGGCTCAAGACAGGGACTACATGTCCAAAGAGCCTCAGGAACGGATGTCACATGCTGCGGCTTAGCCAATATGGCGGATGCATTTGTAGTTAAGGCAGTTATTCAGTTGGGCAGTTAGTGCATGAGTGAGCTGGGACAGCAGAAGGGTTGGGTGTGTGTGTGTGTGTAGGGAGTCAGTGACCCACTGCACTAGGCCAGAGACCCCCCTTAGGCCCCAGCTATGTCACCACTCCCCTCAGCTTGTGGTTGCTGCAGGGACAGGCCCATAGATAGGGACACTGCCCTGTAGTACCAGAGTGAGGGACACCATCAGGACGCAGCTGCATTTAGATCTCAGGTGATCTGCCCCAGACACCTGCAACAAAGAACAATCTCATACGGTGTTACAATCTTTGCTGGACCCACCCTAAGTAGAGCCATAGGCTTTGAGGTTGCTGTCACTGGATCCGTGGATCCCATCAACATCACTGCGCGCCCGGGTGTGGACACACCTGGCAGGTACCCAACTAAGTGCACCAACCATACATGGGCTATTGGGGGCAGTTCTGTCTCACACATTTGGGTGTGTCATTGATCTGGTGGACACTGGGACGGTCCAGTGCCTGGAGCACTTTTTTAATGGAACCATCTTTCAATTTTAATGAGGCAATCCAAGCAGCTTCAATTTTATATATATATATATATATATATATATATATATATTTGTTCTAATATATGCAGCCTTTGATTACCTTTATTGAAAACGAATTACCTAAGCTGCCGATCGATTGGTTCTCCTGTAAACGATCAGCAAAATCCTGTTTCCCAGGCTTCACTAAATGGCTGCCTTTCAGTTTCAAATCAATTCTTCAGTCCGTGTAACTCAGCAGCTAAAATGAATCCTTATATCAGCGGTGCGCAAACTGGGGGGCGCGTCCCCTTGGGGGGGGCGCAAGATTATGTAAGGAGGGCGCAGGCTGCGTGCAGGGAAACCTGAGGGCGGGCAGAGCTGTGCACGGGTGGCCAGAAGCTCTGTGCAGAGGCTGCTTCCAGTTCTCTGCTGTGTCTGCCTGCAGAGGGAGGTGGGGCCTTGCTGCGGGGCCTTCCCTGCACACAGACAGCCCTCCTCCTCCTGTCTGTTACCCACCCGTTTTCAGCAGCACATGGGGGGACCTGAGCAGGCATAGTTACTTCCTCCCTCCACCCACTGTGTGTGTGTGTGTGTATATATATATGTGTGTGTGTGTGTGTGTGTGTGTTGTGATTGCGTGTGTGGTGTGTGTGTGCTGTGCCTGTTGGTTATCTGTATGTCTGTGTGTTGTGTTGTGATTGCATGTGTGTGGGTGTTGTGATTGAGTGTTGTGTGTGTTGGTTGTGATTGAGTGTTGATTGTGTGTGTGGGTGTTGTGATTGAATGCAGCGTCGCACAAACTGAGGGGGGGTGCCCCGGGCGCAAGATTATTTAGGCGGGGGGCTTGCGGCAAAACCTGAGTGCGCAGGCAAAAAAGATGTGCGCACGCGGGCAGCCAAACAAAATAGTGGAGGTGGCGGCCACGTGATTCGGAGGTACGGGGTAGGAGCACACCCCAGCGCTGTGATGTCAAATGCCCCTCCTTCCAGTGTCTGCCCTACAATAGCGCTGTATTCCTGCTCTCCTCCGCTGGCAACCTGCTTCGCTGCGATCCTCTGCAAGTGAAAGGGTAGGCTGCCACTATATCAATCAAACTATGAATGTACAAAAAAAAAAAAAGTGTAAACACTTCCCCGCTCGTGCTTGCGAAATTATGCAGGACATCCTGTGCTCATGCTTGGAGAGTTGGTGATGTCACCGCTCTTAGCGGCAGCGTGAACGCAGCCTAATTTTGCAAGAGCCAGCTGTTGAAGTATGGAAGTATTTAGGCTGCACTTATAGTGCTGGCAATGCGACGTCGCCCGAAAACAAATGCATTGTCGCCGCCGCGTGCGCTTATAGTAAGCGTGACATGGCGACGGGATTTTTTTAAGCCGGCTGTAGACGGACGTTCACAGAGGTACACAATTGGAGGCTTTTATAAGGTGAAATTATAATAAGGCTTTTTTGTGCCTTTTCCTTTTCATCAGGAAATCATCCAAACACAGCGGGGGGGTGGGGGGAAACAAAGCTTAATTCCCTTGGGAGTATTTCTAGTGAAATCCCATGCAATTCACAACTCCTAGTTAAGCAGGTCTCCCAGCCCCAAACACATAGCATGACATAAGCAGATATAAGAAGTCTCTTAAGAATGAAAGTCTTATCTGTTAGCTGCTGTAGAGTAAGCTTCTCTGCTCTCCTGGAACCGCACCCGTGCGTGCACAGAAAATCAGCATCCAGGTTTAGAAGTCTTATTTGGTGTCTTGCAATCAGCTCTGCTGTTTCTTCTTGACAGAGCTCAAGACAGGTCAGCTCCAGCGATCTGTGTTCTCCAAAGTTCAGCCCACAAGTGAGCTAAGGAGTCACTTCCTGTCTCAAAGGCAGGCTTTTTCTACCACCTCTAATCAGGCAGGTGGTGTTAGTTAATTTGCTACCTGGATCAGAGGCACATTTGTGAACAGGGATTAGTCCCCTGTTACATACCTCCCCTGTTTGTGGGAAGCTCGGGCTTACCACGGCCAAAGCCCATCCTTCCACTCTCATTCGAGATCTTTCTATGACTTGAATGAGAGTGGATGAAGGAAGAGAACCCTCTGTCCCGCTGGGATTGGAGCCCTTTCTCCAGTTTATTTTTGTCTCCACCCCAAGGTGCTTGAGATCAGCACTCCTCAGTCGCTCGAGGAGGACTTTTTCCACGTAAAGTCTTTTTATCGCGTGCGCGGTCATGAGATTTCTGTTGCGTCGGGCACTCCTCTTTTTGTAGACAAAGTGTTTGGCAACAGTTGTAGAGCAGTTAGGACTAGCCCTTAGAGTTTTCTGCTCTTGAAGCGGTCTTTCTGCAGTTTCTCCACGCCACGGAGTCGCCAGTTCAGCTTCTTTGGGACTGAGTTGCACCTCCACCTCCTTTTCCAGAGAACGTCCTATTTTTTCAGCTTCCTCAACTAAGGATTGTTCTGGCTTTGATTCTGCACTCCTACCTCTGTTTGTTGCCTGTTGGGCAGCTGTAGGTTTGGCTAGTGCTTTCTTAGGTGGCTCAAACTTCGTAATTTTGTTTTGAAGTTGCGTGGAGTCCCCAACTCTCACTGTACCCTTGTCCTCACGGGCATTAGTTACTGTGGGATACTGGTGCTTGGGCAGAGCCAATACCTTTTTCCGTATTGGAGGAATCTGTAAGTTACTGGCCTGCAGATTCTCAACCTGTTTGAGTGCGTCTTGCAAGTCTCTTTTCTAAGGAATCTATCTGCGCACTTTGCTTCCTCTGAGTCTGTATCAGAGTCTCCTTCATATTCTGGAGCTCTGTAATTTTTGTCTGTTTTCTCCTTGGTGTACTGACTCAAGGGAATGGAACAGTCTCTCCAGCTCTTGCTCCAGTTTCTGAGCCTTCTCACGCTCCCTCTCATACAGAGTCACCTGGTATCGAAGCTCCGCTTCCAATGATGTTCTGAAGACATGCAGCGTGGCCTTTAGCTCCTCATACTGCTCTGTGGGGACGTACTGGGTATTCAGACATTCCTGCAGCGCTTGTACCTCTTTAGCAGCCTGCAGTTTTTCTTCCTGTAGCATTTGCTGCTTCTCCTCAGCATACTGGAGTTGTGTACGCAGACCTTGCAGTTGGTTCTGCAGTCGGTGCTCTGCTTCAAACTTTTCCTTGACTTCTTCTGTCAACTGAAAATTTTCTTCTTTCAGTTTTAAGTTTTCTCTTTTAATCTTGAATTTTCTCTTTTTTCAGTCTCTGTATTCTTCAGGGCTTCTTTGCAGTCCTCCTTCCATTTACGCATATCTGCTTTGAAAATGACACTCTCCTGGCGTGAGACTTCCTTCTCTAGGTTGAGGGTCTGAAGCTCCTTCTGAGAGACTTTGAGATCTATATCAAGATTACCAATAGTTTCTTTAGCAATGTCCAGCTCCTCAGTGAGACTGTGTAGTTCCTTTCTGGAAACTTCCAGGTCTGTGCGGCAGCTGTTGGTCTCTTGATGTGAGGCATCAAGTGCTCTGCGGAGTGTCTGAACCTCTTTCCGAGATACGTCCACTTCTATCCGGACACTGTTGACCTCCTGTTGTGAGTCATTCAGCTCTATATGAAGAGTGTGAACCTCTAGCTGGAAGACTGTCATCTGCTTCAGTGCCTCCTCATACTTCCGCTTTAGCGTAGCCACCATTTTATCAGATTGGCTCTGCTTTTCATCCATGGCGGAAATAGTAGCCTTTGCAGTATCTAGCTCAGTCTTGAGATCCTCCAATTCGGTCTTGGCCGCAGAGTAAATTGCGAGCACAGTCTTCTGTAGCTCAGCATTATTTTCTCTCTCCCTTTCCAATTCTTCACAGAGCAGATCACAGTCATGCCTGGCATTTTTCAGGGCATCTTCAGGGCTGGTCAAGGGATCGTCACTCACTGGTTCCGGCTCCACTTCCCTGGGATGGTTGGTTGAGGGTTCCTCACTGTTGGCACCGGACAGACACTTCTTTGGGGTACACGACTTCTGCCTTGGGCCCTCTGGATATTCGGTTACCCGCGGGACGAATTCTCCATTTTCTCTAGGCTGCAGGGCAACTCGGTCCCCCTTTTTCTCCACAGGATCTGCTGACGTGTCTGTTCCTTCCACGGTAAGTGAAGAACCGCTTTTCTTTTTCTTTTTCCGCTTCTTTGTTTTGGATGACACCGTCCCATCCGGAATACTGGGGTCTCCTTCTTTATTTGATACTTTAGCAGCTTCATTATATACGCCAGGCTTTTCTTGCAGTTGCTTTAGCTGACAGAAATATTGGGTGATCTGCTGCTCCCGCTCTGTCTCCTGCTGATCATATTCATCATCAAAGGGAGCGGTCTTTTCTGTTCGTGCCGAGTTCAGGCACCCCCACCATTCTTGGGGTGTTTTGTGTGTGTGACTCGGTTTGGGTTCCCCGTAAGAGAGGTCTTCCTCTTTATTGGACTGGAAGGGCCACTCTTCCGTGGGGTAGGGTTCATTACAGGAATGCTGCATCTTGTCCTCCATTTTTAGGCTATCAGGTGTAATTTTCTTCCTGACCTCAGGAGGCGCTATTGCAGCTGTTGCCACTGTATTTGCTACAACCCCCAATGGTGGTAGTCCTACAGGTGGGCATATTTTGCTTGTAGAGGTCGTAGCTCTCACAGGCATCTCTGGAGAATTTTTCTTTCTTGGATAAGTTTTACAATATCAGCAGTATTGTGCATGCATTTTCTCTCATCAGGTATACAAGATGTGCAGTTGCTAGGTAAAAAAGTCTATTTGCTTTACACCATTTTCTTGCTAGTTGCAATCTCCCCGCTTCAGCAACAGAATGTGGTTTTCTGCCTGAGTTCAGTAATTTTCAGTCTCATCTTTGGGTATTATGGCATTCACACTTCACACTTTGGGTGTCTGTTTTTGCTCTCAAGATATATATAGGCAGACTTTTTTACTTGCAGAAAAAAAAACATTCTTTGCAGTGAACTATTTCTTTCATTCCCGGCAGGGTGACTTAACATTCAGCAATTGGTTTTGAAAAACCTTTTACACAGTTCTGAAATCACTTTTTCCCCTATAGGGCAATTTTACACTCAGCATTTGTTTGCTAAAAATTCCCCTGCTTCAGCACAGTCTTGTATCAATTTTCACACTTTTCTGCATATACTCCATTCACAGCTGGTAGTCTTATGCGGTGTGGCAACCTTTATTTTCAAAATCAGTACCACTCGTGGGTCACCATTTGTATTCACTGCTTCAGCTAAACTTTTGAAAACAACAAACACCTATCCCTTTTAAGGGCTGACTCACTTCTTGAACCCTGACTATGGCTGAAAGGCAAAACCCCATTTCAATGACCATATTACTGCACCGACACACTTTATTCGAGCAAATACCCAGTATGTACCTGGCAGATACCTGGAATGCGCCGCTCCTCACCTCTGACAAGCCCCGTTGCGTTTGCCTTCCCAGCCTGGGTTCATGCCTGGCTGACGGGCGGCTGATCTGTTAAATGATAATGATTAGAATTTAATAGGCTGCAATGCTTCGCATGTCTACCAGATGGCATAAATTCATGAATTGTAATGCAGTATATATATATATACTGTGCAGTATTGCAGCCAGCGGGAATAAAATGCTTCAATCCCTGCCTGGAAAATAACCCAATGCACTCGGGCAGAAAACAGTCACAAACCTCAATACACCCGGGTATACCCGAATTCGTGGGACTAGCCGAGCTCGAATAAAGTGTGTCGCCAGTGTACACTTTGTGATAGGCAAAATAAGGTTTAGCTACTTCAGCAGTGTCTCTCCTCTAGGGATTGGGGCAAAGAGTCAATCTGTGGTTTTGTAAGTTTCAGTGCAGTGTGGTTTCAGTGGTGTGCATCCCTTTAACTCTGATCACTGCTGCATGAGGTTTTTTTCTCAGACTGTTTGTAGGCAAAAAGCATTAAAAAAAATTCACATAAAGATCTCCGGACCTTTTTAACTTCAAAGACACCTCTTGATCCCACTTCTAACACCATATGTAGACGGACGTTCACAGAGGTACACAATTGGAGGCTTTTATAAGGTGAAATTACAATAAGGCTTTATTGTGCCTTTTCCTTTTCATCAGGAAATCATCCAAACACAGGGGCGGGGGGAAACAAAGCTTAATTCCCTTGGGAGTATTTCTAGTGAAATCCCATGCAATTCACAACTCCTAGTTAAGCAGGTCTCCCAGCCCCAAACACATAGCATGACATAAGCAGATATAAGAAGTCTCTTTAGAATGAAAGTCTTATCTGTTAGCTGCTGTAGAGTAAGCTTCTCTGCTCTCCTGGAACCGCACCCGTGCGTGCACAGAAAATCAGCATCCAGGTTTAGAAGTCTTATTTGGTGTCTTGCAATCAGCTCTGCTGTTTCTTCTTTACAGAGCTCAAGACAGGTCAGCTCCAGCGATCTGTGTTCTCCAAAGTTCAGCCCACAAGTGAGCTAAGGAGTCACTTCCTGTCTCAAAGGCAGGCTTTTTCTACCACCTCTAATCAGGCAGGTGGTGTTAGTTAATTTGCTACCAGCAGTTAACCACCACACTGCTGGATCAGAGGCACATTTGTGAACAGGGATAAGTCCCCTGTTACACCGGCGATATTTGATTTTTCAGGTGCTGTAGCCTCATGTGACAGCCCCTGAACCAATCAATGGCCTGGTCGCCCACACCGCCGCCACATAGCGAAATACAACTTTTGCTAGCATCGCCGTCGTGGGCACTATATGCGCGGCCTTAGACATATTTGTATTTACATTGTATACCGTTTAATAAAGGTTTTTTTTCAATGTGATTTTGATTACATCAGGCAGGGGGGGCCGAGAAATTTCATGGATAAAAAGGGGGGCTCGGCATAAAAAGTTTGCTCACCCCTGCCTTATATTACTGTAGCCATGTCTGGTTTTGGCTACCAGTCTGCCCTCCCTGACATGCAAGCCCTGGTAACAGTGCAGGACCAACCCTGGGTTTTCCCCACCAGTGCAGCTTCTTTGAGTGATAGGGGAGGAGGTGGGCTAAGGCCTGTGTTCTGCCCAATAAGGGGCTCAGACTTTGGATCTTCCTCCTCGGTGCTTAAGGGGCTGCACTTCCTAAATTTAGCCAGTTGCCTCTCCCTTAGAGAGACGGGTATCACAGCAGGGGTGTTCATAGCTCTGGCAACTTCTGTCCCATCCCTTGGGTAGTGGGGTGAGTACCTTACCTCTGACTCTATTAGGGAGTCAGGATAGAGTTAGGACTGCCCTTGGTGCCCTAGGCCAGGGGTGGAGGTCCAGGGACCATCTGGATGTTGGAGGCCTAATAGATCTGGTATATGCTATAAGCTGTTGGAGAATGAAGTCCAGTTGTTATAAAATATAGTCCTGCCTGAGTCTGCAATCAGGGGGAGTAGAAGTGAGTTCTCCTTCAGGGATTGTCTCCATATCCCTGGAACCTGCAAGAGATGGAGTCGCTGACACCATGAGTAAGAACTAGTTAATACACCAGAGGCCAGTCCTGTTGTCCCCAATACCAAGGGCGGACCACTCATGTAAGCCAGCAGGTACCAGCACTACACACCTGGTAGCAGGGCAAATCTCCCAGAGAGTGGGGGAAAACACTGCTGCATTATTAAGGTAACATTATCTATTGTTACAGTTTGCAGCTCAAACTGCTGGGAATATTGGCAACAAATTATCACAAACAGGAAAGTGTTACCAAAATCTTCCACTGCTGGGGAGGAGTGCTAAAGTCTGATATAGAAACCAAAAGATGCTGAGTATATTGAAACTCATTAAAATGGCATTGAGAGTTGAATTTTAAAATAAATAAAGGTAGTAAGTATTGTGGCAAGACGGCCTCACGGTGGGGTCAGTAAGATGCTAGACATGATGGGAAACTTTAAACTGTAGTGGTTTATTAGCCACAACCAAAATAAAGTACATGTGAACTGTCCTGTTAAGAAACTACTTACTAGAAAATAAAGCCTATTCCCGTTAGGGAAACTAACTCACTTCTTGAGCCCTTACTAACAGGGCAGCCAGCTAATCTGGTTATGCCCAAAACATGTGCTCTACAAGTATAACAATAAAGTCTTATCTGTATTGCAGCTCCAGTAGCAAACAGGAACACCGGTTCCGGGGAGCAGGCTGTGTCCAGCTCGCAGCAATCTTTATCTTTATCCTGGGTTGGGGTCCCAGCAGCAAAGCTCCTTGCAGGACTGGTGGACCAGAGCAACAGCTAGGGCTTCCTAGCAGGGAGAAGTCTCTCCACTCTCCTGGGGAAAACAAACTCACCTTGTGTGAGCAACTTCCTGCTTTTTAAAGCACTTGTTTCACTGATGAGTTCAGCCCCTGTTTAATCAGTCTTCAGCTGTGCTTTCTCTCTCTGAGGAGATTAACGCTCTGTGTACTGGCTGCAGCGTCTCTCCATTCACTGTTCCAGCCTACTGAGTCAGTGACTCTGTCACATATCCCTCCCCCAGCGAAACATTGTCCCGTGGAGCGGCCCGTACACCATTCCCGTGCACCAGCATCTTTGTCGAAAATGTCCGACGTCGGCCCTTCCCTCCCCCCCTTTTTTTTCTTGCCTTCCAATTTAGGCATTTTCTTTTTGGGGTAATTATCAGGCCATCTGGGCCTGAAGACTGGTACCTCACTATCTCCTTGTGTTGTGCCAGTTTAAGGTTGATGCTCTGCTTTTGTTGTGTCTCTTCTTGCAAAGGTTCCTGAGCATCCTGCTGTCTATTAGCTCTCTCTGCCAGGACTCTACGCCACATTGTGACCTTGATCTGCAAATCCTGAAGATGCATCGTTCTCTTGTGCTCAGAGTCTCCCTTACCCTGTAGAAGAGCCTTGACCTTGGTCAGTTCATTGCATACACTCGCCAGTGACTGTTTGGCCTTCTCTTGTGATGACAGCAACTCTGTTTTAGCGGTTATGGCTTTTGGACCTTTCTCCCTCAGCGTATCTTCAGTGTTGGGTTCCACAATATTTATCCTTAGTACTTCAACTTGGTCGGGATTCTTATTAACCCGAAGTGCAACCCATGGCACCTCTCTTTTACCATCAGCAGACTCATAGGCTTGGGCCTTTCTGTCTTGACTCCTTAACTTACTCTGTTGAGAGAGTCGCTGGACAATCTGTGCGGTCTTTCGCCTCTTACGATCACGGGCACACTTCCATCTCATTCGCGACTGTCTCTTGACAGTGGCTGCCCTCATGGCAAGGAATCCACTTTGGGTCCCCTGCGCACTGTAGTATGATTGGATTCTTACTGTGCTACTGCATCGCCACTTGGCCTTCGCCTTCTGTGCCTTGTGGAACGTAGACTGTAGTACTGCAACGGTATCACGGTCATGCTTCCTGGAGCGCCTCCCTTGCTTCATCTCTACCGCCATATTTTCCTTGGGCTGCTTCAGTGACCCAAACATCTGTCATGGAGTTGTAAGCTTTTCCTCCAGCTTCATCTGAGAAACCTCCTGCTGGGCAGTCGTAGAGTCCAACGTAGTGTCCCGCGGAGTCTTCAGAGCCTCAAGCTCCTTGCCTAGGTCACACTTTTGTTTCTCCGCCATCTTACGGCCAGCACACTCAGAATCCAGGTCCTTCCTCAGGTCTTGAAGCAGTCCTTCTGCCTTTCTTCTTTCACTCAGTGCGGCTGCTAGTTCATTTTCTTTAGAATTGAGTCGCGATTCTACATCCCCTAGCAGACTCAGAGCAAGGCTTAAATCTTTCTCTGTTTCTTTATTCTGGACCTGCAGCTGCTGGTGCTCCTCCCGGACCTTGTCCAGCTCCAGCTGTAGCCGGGCCCCCTCATTGGTCATGTAGTCCAGCCACTTGTGGATATCAGCCATCTCGGTTTCATGGTGCAATGACAGGCAGGCCACCTGACGGACAGACACCTCCTCCCTCTTGGCGCACTGCATCTCGCGCTCAACCATCTGCATCTGCAACTCTTCAATCTGATGCTGCCAGTCCCCTCACAGGGCCTTCACCTCTTCCCGCTGCTTACTGTGGGTTTGCATCAGCGCCTCCTTCATCTTTTGGAGCTCTGCAGTTCTTGTTGCTAGGATCGCGGCTGCTTCTGTTTTCCAGGCCTCTTTCTCTTTGATATACTGACTCATTGGGATGGCGCTGCCTCTCTGCTTCTCCAGCTCTTGCTTCAGTCTTTGGACCTTCTCATGTTCCCTCTCACACAGAGTCACCTATCTTCTAAGCACCGCCTCCAGCGATGCTCTTGTGGTGCTCAACGTGACCTTCAGCTGCTCCAGGGCGAGGCATTCTTTTTCCAGCATTTTCTCTGCATTCTTCAGTGCAGCCTGTACTTCTAATTTTTCTTGCGCCAATTGCGTCTTCACTTTCTGTGCTTGGTGAAGCTTCTCAGTCCTATCACTGACCTGACCAGTCAGGTTTAATACTTCTTCCTTCAGGTTTATATTCTCCATTTTCACAGCTCTATATCCCTTAGGACCATCTCATTGGCTTTCTTCAAAGTACCCAGCTCTGTAGTTAGACAGTGGCCCTCCTGGCGTGAGAGCTCCAGCTCTGTTTTGAGCGTGCAAGCTTCTTGGTGAGAAACTTCTAAGTCTTTGATGAAGTTTTGCACATCTCTCTGGGACATCTTATAGCATAGTCTCCAGTCAGGACTTGTTCTCTCTGATTCCATGTTAGCAATTGCGGTGTTGGCCTTATCCAAACTTGTCATCAGCTCCTCCAACTCACTCCGTAAGAGACGCTCTGTTTTCTTTAAAGCCTCATACTCTTGTGTAGCTGGGAGTATACACCTCTGTACCTCGGCGTTCGCTTCTCGCTCCCTATTCAATTGCTCCTGCAAGACATCATAATCATGATGGGCAGTTTGGAGTGCAGAAATTAAGGTCTCCTTGTCCTGGATCAAGGATTCAGCTTCCCTTTGCTCCTTTTCCTTTGCCACCATTCCCGTGACAATTCTGCCCATCACTCCGGTCTGCAGCACATCTCGGTGGCTTGCAGAAGCTTGTTGTCCAGATATCGCTCAAGTGGTTCGGTCACTTCCTCTGTGACTTGAAAAATATTTTTCTTTTTCTTCTTCTTTCTCTTTGTTTTATTAGTTCCAGAGACATCAGTGGTACTGGGCACACACACACTGGTATCAGCTTCCACATCTTGCTTGTACTCACAATGCGTTGCTTGCTTTTGCAGCTGTGGGAGACAATATTCATCATGTTGCTCCTGTTGCCACTGTTTATAGTTGAGAATTTGGGGACACACCCCTCCCGTGTGTCCTGGTTCATGACTGGCCCAGCATATTGAATACTTTAGAAAGTCACCTGGTTTCCTTCTAGCGGCATGGCTCCAAACTCCTGGACACCGACTCCAAGGTTATGGGGTCCTGCGCTCTGGATATTGGTCACTTTTGCAGCTTTCATCTGCGTGTACGTCTCTCTTCTCGGGGCCACATATGCATCGTCATCATAATCATCATATGACCTGAAGGGACACTGTTTTGTATGGTTATGTACATTGCAAAACTGACACTTGATGGCGGCCATTTTAAAACCCCGTTTTTTCCCCCTCACACCCGACGAGGCAGACTTTGCACAACACACGTAAGTTGTACATGCTTTACAATCTTTGAACCTTCTGGGTTCTTCTTAGGGCAACATCTTTGCCAAAATCCCCTTTCACTTTCTTTTATTCCAGACAGGGCAAATTTTACACACAGCACTTGCTAGCTGCAAATTCACTCACTTCAGCAAAAGGCATTAGCTTTACACAGCAATCCTTTCATACCAGACGGGCAAACTTTACACTCAGCACTGGCTAGCTGTAAATTCAATGCTTCAGCAAAAATAACACTTTTTGTTGTCTGCTTGAGATCAGTGTCTCAACACATCTTCATCTACTGACCCCCAGATGTGTAGCATCCCACTTCTGACACCACCTGTGGCAAGACGGCCTCGCGGTGGGGTCAGTAAGATGCTAGACACGATGGAAAAGTTTAAACTGTAGTGGTTTATTAGCCACAACCAAAATAAAGTACATGTGCACTGTCCCGTTAAGAAACTACTTTCTAGAAAATAAAGCCTATTCCCGTTAGGGAAACTAACTCACTTCTTGAGCCCTTACTAACAGGGCAGCCTGCTAATCTGGTTATGCCCAAACATGTGCTCTACAAAGTATAACAAATAAGTATAACAATAAAGTCTTATCTGTATTGCAGCTCCAGTAGCAAACAGGAACACCGGTTCTGGGGAGCAGGCTGTGTCCAGCTCGCAGCAATCTTTATCTTTATCCTCGGTTGGGGTCCCAGCTGGTCCCAGCAGCAAAGCTCCTTGCAGGACTGGTGGACCAGAGCAACAGCTAGGGCTTCCTATCCGGGAGAAGTCTCTCCAGCCTCCTGCGGAAAAACAAGCTCACCTTGTGTAAGCAACTTCCTGCTTTTTAAAGCACTTGTTTCACTGATGAGTTCAGCCCCTGTTTAATCAGTCTTCAGCTGTGCTTTCTCTCTCTGAGGAGATTAACGCTCTGTGTACTGGCTGCAGTGTCTCTCCATTCACTGTTCCATCCTACTGAGTCAGTGACTCTGTCACAGTATATAATACATATACAAAAAGGAAGCGCAAAAAAGGAAAAACCATCAGTCAAAATTGAAAAACTTTATAAATTGACTCAATATTACATAAAAATCACACAAATATATTACATGATATAATAAAAAGATCCTAATAGATCTACGACCCACACAGTCTATATATTAAAGGAGTATTCCCAAATCACAACCCCCTCAGAACTATAGATGGAAAAATTCAAGGTGAAAAAAGAGATGTTCCTGCTTACATATGAAAAGGAACACACCCCATGCAGGACTGGTGAGCATCCGCAGCTGGCTGGGCTTCCGTAATCACATCCGCTCCCCACTGGGTGATGGCGTCACCTCTACGCATTTCACGTCATATGATGCTTCTTCAGGGGGTTTATCCTAGCAATACCCATGGTTGCTTATTATAGCAAGACCGACATTTCCTCAGCCAATGGGCTTGCCTTATTAGTAAAAAACCTTCCAATCAGTGTTACATGCTGCTGGTGTGCAGAAAAAGCAATCACTAGCTTGCTGAACCATCAGCAGCAGTACATGGTTGTATGACAAACTGAGACAAATGACAACACAAATCATTATCCACTAACAAGACATATACATATTTTTTTCCAGACTTTAACTTCTAGCTGAATGGGAAGTTATACACTCATGCGCATTAATAATCAACAAGGTCCCAAAGAGAATTACATGTAGGTGCAGAAATGGGACAACAGGCTTGGGACGATTAAAGCCACAAAGCCAACCATTTGAAAATGAATGGTTTGTGAGAGGTGTCGATAAGAAGTTGAAATCATTGAGCCTTGTGTGTGCGGGGGGGGGGGGAGGGGGCTAAAGCTGCATGAAGGATTACAGTACCTGTAGTTCAAAGAAATATACTCTACAGGTCACCATAATGTTTTGATCCCCACCCCCCAAATAAAAATCACATTATGCCACCCACCTCATAAAGCATGTGCATGTCTAGTGCTGCATTAAAAAGCTACCGTAGTGAATGAATATCAGAATATCAAGAATTGTGATGCAGGCACATATTTAGAAAAAAAAATACTAATAAATACCAATTGAAACTAAGAAATTACTATATCTACATAAAAGGCATAATTAATCTAACTATTACTAAATGCATGATGTATTATGAAAATCTCTAAAATAGAGTTAATCTAACCAATAATTAAACAGCTGATGTAAATAAAAAAGAAAACTATTACTTGGCATAAAAATAATAAAATTGATAATAGAATTAACACGGATGATGGTATAAATGAAAACAGGAATAATGCATATACTGTACAAGAAAATAAAGGAATCTTATTTGAGGAATGGGGCAAGGTCTATTAATTCATTAAGCCCACCTGACGATTTACTCCCCAATGTAAAGATCCAATATTGTTCTCTTTGCAAGAGTTTCAAATCGCCATCCCCTCTTCTGAGATCTCTTGCAACTACTTCCACACCCCTAAAACGTAGTCAATTACTTTTCCCTTGGTGGTTCGTCAAAAAAGCTGGGATAAATTATGAATTTTCTTCCCTTTATCTACAGCAGCGGCAGCTTTTATTCGAAGTAATCACCGGCTTGTACCTGGCATGTTCCTGGAATGCCACACTGTTCACCCGGAGCATGCCGCGCTCCCAGCCAGGTGCATGCCCGGAAGACGCGCGGTTGATGTGTTAATTGATAATGGTTCAGGATTTACTAGGCTGCAATGCTTCGCGTGTCCACCAGATGGCATAAATTCATGAATTGTAATGCAGTATATATATATATATATATATATATATATATATATATATATATATATATAAAAAGGAATTTCAGTAGCACCACTCGTGAAGCCAAGTATCAATAATAATAATTAATTAAGTGCAATAGTTATGTGCAATAATTTACAATATAAATCAATCTAGAACATGTGACAAACAGTATATTTGGATGTTAAAAAAATATATGAAAAAAAGGGGGGGGGGAAATAGTGGGTGAATGTGCTGATAATCAAACAGGGAAAAAATGGGAAGAGGATACAAAAAATAGAGTAAAGTCCAACCCTTGATGGAATTCCAGTGCAAAGTCAATGATGGTGTATAAAGGATGCTGTTCAGGGATCCACGGCTGCTCTCAGAAGGAATGACCAATTCCAACAGGAAAACTATAGAAAAAGAAGAACAGAGAGCGCACCTCCCATAGTGTAAAACAGTACATTTATTTAAAAAAAGCACAAGGGGATTAAGGACACTCACAAGGATAAGAGATAAAAAGGCAATTTGTGATATATATAATCACCACCAGCAAAGCCACACCGTCCAGGAACACATCTAGTTGGTACAGGGTCCCTCCGGTGTATCTGCAGCAGTAGTAGGTGACGAGGAACAAGTTCTTTCAGCGTCAGTACAGTTGTAGAGATTTTTCAGCCTCAGATCAGCTCCATGCGCTCTCCGGCCGGACGCTTGTTCCTCTTCACCTACTACTGCTGCAGATACACCGGAGGGACCCTGTACCAACTAGATGTGTTCCTGGACGGTGTGGCTTTGCTGGTGGTGATTATATATATCACAAATTGCCTTTTTATCTCTTATCCTTGTGAGTGTCCTTAATCCCCTTGTGCTTTTTTTAAATAAATGTACTGTTTTACACTATGGGAGGTGCGCTCTCTGTTCTTCTTTATATATATATATATATATATATATATATATATATATATATACACAGTATACTGTATATATATACAGTATATATATACTGTATAACAGCAACCCCTATAACCCCTAACATACAGTACTGTACATATACAGTACTGTATATGCACATCAATGATACTATAGGCCGGCGGGGGTGAGATGTGTTTGCAGCAGAGAGAGATCCGCTGCTCTCTCTGCGCAAACATCGGCACATTAAAAATTATTTAAAATACATTTTTATTCATAGTGTACATGTGCAGGGGGTCTCCGGAGCTGAACCGCGTTGGTTTCAGGTCCGGGTACCCCCTGCTCCCCGAGATACAGCCCCCTTTATGGGGTGCCGGTATCCCTCTGCATTTAAAGGTCCTGATCACGTGACCGCGGCATGTAAACAAAGCAGAGGGATACCGGCACCCCCTAAAGGGGCCTGTATCTCGGGGAGCAGGGGATCCCCGGACCTAAAACCACAGCGGTTCAGCTCTGGAGACCCTCTGCACATGTACAGTATAAATAAAACACATATATAAATAAACACTCATTCTTTACCTTTGTGGCTATGTGCTATGGTAACGAAGCAGCATGACTGTATTTCTAATAATATTGTACAGTGAGCAGGGGGTTCCCTGAGCAACAAATCAAAGCTCAAGGGACCCCCTGCTCCTGCACAATATTATTAAAAATACAGAAATGCTGTTTCATTACCATAGCGTATAGCCGCTAAGGCCATGAAGGGGTTAACCCACCGTGCCCGCTTTATTGTGGGTAGCAGGGGTGGGTGAAGGGGGTATTTGGCCCTTGGTGTGAGTTTAGGACTTGGGGGTGTTGCGGGTGAACTTAACCCCTTCACGGCCGTAGCAGTTAATACCGATACGGTCATGAAGGGGTTAACCCCTCCAGCTACCCCCCCGCAAGCCCTAAACAACCATCGTTGGGGCTAATACCCCCTTCACCCACCCCCGCTACCCACAATAAAAAAACCCACACACAGCAGCAGCACAAAAAAATAAATAAATAAATCTAAATAAATAAATAAATACATGAATAGAAATAAATACATTTAAAATACATTTTTATTCATAGTGTACATGTGCAGGGGGTCTCCGGAGCTGAACCGCTGTGGTTTTAGGTCCGGGGACCCCCTGCTCCCCGAGATACAGGCCCATTTAGGGGGTGCCGGTATCCCTCTGCATTTAAAGGTCCCGATCACGTGACCGCGTGCTGTAAACCAAGCAGAGGGATACCGGCACCCCCTAAAGGGGCCTGTATCTTGGGGAGCAGGGGGTCCCCGGACCTAAAACCACAGCGGTTCAGCTCCGGAGACCCTCTGCACATCTACACTATGAATAAAAATGTATTTTAAATGTATTTATTTCTATTCATGTATTTATTTATTTATTTAGATTTATTTATTAATTGTGCTGCTGCTGTGTGTGAATTTTTTTTATTGTGGGTAGCGGGGGTGGGTGAAGGGGGTATTAGCCCCAACGGTGGTTGTTTAGGGCTTGCGGGGGGGTAGCAGGTGCACTTAACCCCTTCACGACCGTAGCGGTATTAACTGCTACGGTCGTGGAGGGGTTAAGTGCACCCGCAACCCCCCCGCAAGTCCTACAGTAAACTCACACCAAGGTCCAAACACCCCCTTCACCCACCCCCGCTACCCACAATAAAAAAAATTCACGCACAGCAGCGCCACAATTAATAAATACATTTAAATAAATACATATGTATATATATACTGTATATATATATATATACAGTATATATAAATAATAACAATCCCTATATATATACAGAATATATATATATATATATATATATATATATATATATACAGCTAAACCCCGTTATAACGCGGGTCTCGGGGTCCACCCCGAGACCACCGCGTTACTAACGGGGTCGCGAGAAAAAAAAAATGGCCGCCGCGCTTTAGCGCATATTCATCCCGCGGGACAGGAGATGGGAGCGGGCATGTCCCTCCGCTCCCCGCTTCCCCCTGTCACCGCGGGACAGCCCGCGGGGCAGGAGATGGGAGCGGGGATGTCCCTCCTGTCCCCGCTTCCCCCTGTCACCGCGGGACAGACCGCGGGGCAGGAGATGGGAGCGGGGATGTCCCTCCTGTCCCCGCTTCCCCCTGTCACCGCGTGACAGCCCGCGGGGCAGGAGATGGGAGCGGGGCTGTCCCTCAGGTCGCCGCTTACCTCAGATCCCGCTGCCTGCATGGAAGTGGTAGCGGGGGGTTTCTTCTCCCCACCGCTGTCCCCGGTGCTCCCGCTGCCTGCGCGGGAGGAGGGGGGGAGCAGTTGGTGGTGCTGGTCGTGGCCTTTCCTCTGCTCCGACCCCACCCCCCGTCTGTGTAGAGTGAGAGAGTGTGTGTGTATGTATATATGGGAGAGAAAGTGTGTGTGTGTATATGGGTGTGTGTATGTGGGTGTGAGTGTGTGTAAGTGTCTGTGAGTGTGTGTAAGTGTCTGAGTGTGTGTGTAAGTGTGTGTAAGTGTGTGTAAGTGTGTGTGAGTGTGTGTGAGTGTCTGTGAGTGTCTAAGTGTGTCTAAGTGTGTGTAAGTGTGTGTGAGTGTCTGTGAGTGTGCGTGAGTGTGTGTGAGTGTGTGTGAGTGTGCGTAAGTGTGTGTGAGTGTGCGTAAGTGTGTGTGAGTGTCTGTGAGTGTGTGTGAGTGTGTGTGAGTGTGTGTGTGTGTGTAAGTGTGTGTGAGTGTCTGTGAGTGTCTGTGTGTGTGTGTGAGTGTCTGTAAGTGTGTGTGAGTGTGCGTAAGTGTGCGTAAGTGTGCGTAAGTGTGTGTGGGTGTGTGTGAGTGTGTGTGTGAGTGTGCGTGAGTGTGCGTAAGTGTGTGTGAGTGTCTGTAAGTGTGTGTGAGTGTGTGTGAGTGTCTGTGAGTGTGTGTAAGTGTCTGAGTGTGTGTGTAAGTAAGTGTAAGAGCCGGAGCAGGAGGTGGGAAGTTTGACAGGGAGGGGGGGCATGGCTTGAGCGGAGGGACCCGCTACTCTCCCCCCCTCCCTCCACGGACTGCAGGAGGGAGCTGCTACTCTCCCCCCCCTCCCTACACGGGCTGCAGGAGGGAGCTGCTACTCTCCCCCCCTCCCCGGACTGCAGGAGGGAGCTGCTACTCTCCCCCCCTCCCCGGACTGCAGGAGGGAGCTGCTACTCTCCCCCCCTCCCCGGACTGCAGGAGGGAGCTGCTACTCTCCCCCCACTCCCTCCACTGGCTGCAGGAGGGACCCGCTACTCTCCCCCCCCTCCCTCCACGGACTCGCCTGGAGCACTCATACATACACACATACACACACACACACACAGGCACTCACGCACTCATACACACACATGCGCGCACACACATGCAGGCACTCACACACACACACACAGACAGGCACTCGCACTCACACACACAGACCGCTAACCCCCCCCGCCGCAGTACAGGGCCCGCCGTAGCCGCAGCGCAGGGCCCCGCCACCCCCCAACCCCCACAGCACAATGACTTCCCACCCCCTTAACTTTGTGAAACAAAAGTCACAAGACGTTGTACAGGCAAAATACATCTGTTAAAGTGCAGTTGTCTGTTTATTTCTATATAATAATTGTGTGCAGTGTGCAGTGTGTGTGCAGTGTGTGTGCAGTGTGTCAGTGTGTGCAGTGTGAGCAATGAGGAGTATGTGTGCAGTGTACAGTGTGTGTGCAGTGTGTGTGCAGTGTGTCAGTGTGTGCAGTGTGAGCAATGAAGAGTGTGTGTGCAGTGTACAGTGTGTGTGCAGTGTGTCAGTGTGTGCAGTGTGAGCAATGAGCAGTGTGTGTGCAGTGTGTGCAGTGTGTGCAGTGTGAGCAATGAGCAGTGTGTGTGTGCAGTGTGCGTGCAGTGTGTCCAATGAGCAGTGTGTGTGCAGTGTGCAGTGTGTGTGCAGTGTCAGTGTGTGCAGTGTGAGCAATGAGCAGTGTGTGTGCAGTGTGCAGTGTGTGTGCAGTGTGAGCAATGTGCAGTGTGTGTGCAGTGTGTCCAATGAGCAGTGTGTGTGCAGTTTGTAGTGTGTGTGCAGTGTGTGTGCAGTGTCAGTGTGTGCAGTGTGAGCAATGAGCAGTGTGTGTGCAGTGTGCAGTGTGTGTGCAGTGTGAGCAATGAGCAGTGTGTGTGCAGTGTGCAGTGTGTGTGCAGTGTGTGTGCAGTGTGTCAGTGTGTGCAGTGTGAGCAATGAGCAGTGTGTGTGCAGTGTGCAGTGTGTGTGCAGTGTGTCAGTGTGTGCAGTGTGAGCAATGAGCAGTGTGTGTGCAGTGTGCAGTGTGTGTGCAGTGTGTCAGTGTGTGCAGTGTGAGCAATGAGCAGTGTGTGTGCAGTGTGTGTGCAGTGTCAGTGTGTGCAGTGTGCAGTGTGTGTGCAGTGTGTGTGCAGTGTGTGTGCAGTGTGTCAGTGTGTGCAGTGTGAGCAATGAGCAGTGTGTGTGCAGTGTGCAGTGTGTGTGCAGTGTGCAGTGTGTGTGCAGTGTGTCAGTGTGAGCAATGAGCAGTGTGTGTGCAGTGTGCAGTGTGTGTAGTGTGGCAGTGTGAGCAATGAGCAGTGTGTGTGCAGTGAGTGTGTGCAGTGTGTGCAGTGTGCAAAAAAAAAAATGTAAAAAAAAATTTTTTTTTTACATTTTTTTTTTTTTTTTTTTAAACGGGAGCCACGGGAAAACCGCGTTATAACCGAATCGCGGTATAACGAGGCGCGTTATAACGGGGTTTAGCTGTATATATATATATATATATATATATATATATATATATACATACAGTATATACACACACACATGATGAACCAATATACAAATAAATGTAGAAGGGTTATCAAAACCATACTGTCCTACAAATAACACTTCTCCATACAGACACACTACATTACAATGAATTTCCTTTAATAATCCTAACTGATCTTACAATCTAAATCATCAAATGCCATTGAAACACCTCACATTCCAATCAATACATTGCATTTACATTGTATAAATTATGCATAAAATCTATGCACCATATACATTCTGCAAATGAATGTGAACAATATCATTGCAAGCTAAATACAAACACTTCCAAACAAGTCAACTATTTTAAACAATCAAGTAAACAAAAATCAATATATAAGTACCAACCAGAATACAAAATTTAAAACCAACACTAACCCTTACAATACCAAGGATTACATCTATCTAATTGTAAAAAACATTATACTGTACACACATTGAAGCATTGCAATAAACAACATACAGTACAGTACATCCCCTGTATCTCCCTGCCTTGAGTGTAATCTGTGTAAAGCCCCCTCCCACCTAATGTTTCTGTTAAATCTCTCTGCCTTGAGTGTAATCTGTTTAAAGCCCCCTCCCCCCTAATGTTTCTGTTAAATCTCTCTGCCTGTGTTGCTGTGAGTGCAGTTTATAAAAATGTGGGGAAGGGGAGTGGGGTATAACCCCACCTCCTTGACTGTGATCTGTATAAAGCCCCCTCCCCCTAATGTTTCTGTTCAATCTCCCTGCCTGTGTTGCTGTGAGTGCAGTGTATGTAAATGTGGGGAGGGGGGGGACCTGATGTGCATACTGTGAGGTCTAACCACCCTCACCCCCTACCCACATACCGTTACCCCCCCCATCCTAGCCATGGCCCCTCCGCTTCTGCAAAACAGACACAAAAATTAAAACATCCAAAGTAATGTCCCCTAACCCCTTAATCACCATAGCGGTTATTAACCGCTACAGTCATTAAGGGGTTAACCCACCCTCACCCACCACTCGGGATGCCTACATACCCTCCCACACTAACCCCCCCCCCGTGAGGCCTAACCACCCTCACCCAGTACCCACAAGGGAGGCCTACCCACATACCGTTGGGGAACACCCCCCCACCCCCAGTACCCACAATAAAAACAACACAGTGACCCACAATAAACATCATTCTATTTATTAAATACATTACCCACCCCCTGTGCCCCCCCATAAATACAAGATTTATCCTTTTACATACAGGGTTCATAACGCAGCCCCACGCGAGTCCCCGGTGGGCTGGCAGGGCACCTGGACAGACCTACAGGGTACCAGCAGCCCTTTTTAAACAGGTTCTGGAGGCCTGCTGGTGGGTCCCGCCAGCACCATGGCCCCCAGGTGGTCTCCTTGGGTCACCGTGGGCCACAATTGGGTCCCCACGGTAGGACCAAGGATGTCTGGGAGCCCCGGGTCAGACTCACAGGTGTCTGCGGGGCCTCGGGTGGTTCCCACGGGGGTCTGGGGAACTCACGGGTGCTCACTACGGGTCCGCGGTGCCCCCACAGAAGTGGGACCACACATCATCATCTCGCACCTACCGGTCGGCGGTGCCCCCACAGAAGTGGGACCACACAGCTTCATCCCCGCAGACTACGGGTCGGCGGTGCCCCCACAGAAGTGGGACCACACAGCTTCATCCCTGCATGTGTCACCCGTGGAACCACCAGCCTGATACCCGTGGGATACCCGAGGAAGACAGGGGGTCTCCAGAGGTCCCACGCAGAACCACGGAACAAAACCCTGAATGTGAAAAAAATAAACCTGGCCTACACATTCAATACATACACCACCCCACCCCAACACCTACAGTACAATAATGTGCAAAATAATTATTATCCAGATATGGATAATAGATTAATTGCCCACTATTAAAAACATTAACTAGCATATTAAAATAAATAAAGTACTACTGACCTCATCAATACGAAGTGTCCATCGCCAGCAACATCCTTGTCTTGTCCACAAAATACATTGCCAAAACAAAGCCAATACATTGCAATTACATTCAGATATCAATTAACCCCTTAAACACCTTATCGGATAATAACCGCAAAGGTAATTAAGGGGTTAAGCCACACTGGCCCGATACCCACCCTTCACTCATGAATTTGTACAGTGGCTTCATCATGCAACTATATATATATATATATATATATATATACAGATATACAGATATATATATATAGACACACTTTATTCGAGCAAATGACCAGTTTGTACCTGGCAGATACCTGGAATGCGCCACTCCTCACCTCTGACAAGCCGCGTTGCGTTTGCCTTCCCAGCCACGGTTCATGCCTGGCTGACGGGCGGCTGATCTGTTAAATGATAATGATCAGGATTTAATAGGCTGCAATGCTTTGCGTGTCCACCAGATGGCATAAATTCATGAATTGTAATGCAGTATATATATACAGTGCAGTCAGTGGGGGAAGGGGGGGGGGGTGAGGGGTAGGGAGGGAAGAATCCTGCTCAGCTCAAAATAGACTTTCATGGGAGGTGCTATCAGGGTGAAACTTAGCGTATAGGAGAAGAGAGAAAGAACCCTATGTGATGCACTCAGCCCTACTAATAAAAATAATAAACTTTTATTTATTGAAAAATGCAAACATAACAAATATATTTAAAACCTAAAAAAGTGTACTGTGCAGTTCTAATGTGCATTCACTCTAAATGACCAGATAGTGTCATAACTCGTGTGATGCACAGTAGATGCAAGAGACTGTAGATTCTCACAACATTAGTGTATGAATATAGTGGATGCACACAGTATATGACCCTGTGGGGGAAACAACTGATGTGCACTCTACACAGGTGTTATAATACACAGGCACTGGGAGCATTAGTAATGCATTGGTGGTGCAACCCTGTGTAACAAGGCTGCAATGAGGTGCATAACACTGCTGCATACACAGGGAGCCAAATGCAGACCCAGATAGGGAAAAGACCCCCCTGATGACAAATCAATGGGAGCGCTACTAGGAGGAGGGTGCAGGTAAGTATACCCCGTTATTAACCTCATGAGAGTACTCCAGACTGATAGCCAGGACTCACACTTTGTCAGCTCCTTCCAGAGGGGGGGGAAGATGTAGTCACAACCCTGCTGTGTATGTATACTTTAGAGCTAGCCAGTGCCAGCAGAGACTCTCATATGCCTAATTTCTAGCTAGTGGGATCCACATCTGTGGCCCACATCAAAGTTTAAAGCTAATCTACAGGACGTGAACAAACTCCTATGAGTTTGACTCTGCAACAGTACAGCCGGCGTCGCTATGACGTCATCCCGACGCGCGTTTCGTTCCAACAAGGGAACTTCTTCCGGGGAGGGAGGGCGCCCTGCACAGACCTGCCTTTTAAACCCTGCTGTTGCCATGGAGCGCTGGCAACACACTTAGAGGAAAGCTCCTCCTTTGCCTAATGCTGTCAGCGCGGCCCCTGGTATCAGTTGTGCAGATAAGGTCTGTGACAAGGGTATCCTGTAGTTAAAAATACATATGGGGGTTAAAAAACCTTTAATAAAGCAGATGCACGCAAAATGACTGGTTGCCTTATTGTGTGTGGTGATGTAAATATACCCTATTGTAGTTTGAGTATTATTAGGATCTAAATGCTGATATTGTTATTGTTTTAAACTTAAATGCATACATATCCCCTCTATTAATTATAATGTTATTATTTTATTAAGAGAGCCTGGGCATTTAGATATATGTATACATTAATATAAGTGTACATAGTGGTTCTGAGGTAAGTGTTGGTGGTCCCATCCATAGATGTATTGATGTATTAAAGGATG
>NC_134483.1:60688830-60706330 GCF_040206685.1 Ascaphus truei
AAATGAGGAATGAAGAACAATTAATTACTGTATCTTGCATCACTAGTAGGGAGAAGAACGTTCTGTGTTACAAAATCACCATAGGACAGGATCACCATTACGACACATATTAGGAAAAGCAGGGAATTGTCATTAACTCTGGTCATCATGGTCAGTTAAAAAAAAAAAAACATTAGTCTCAAGAACGTGACCAAGAAACTCACAAAATGAAAGGGGATATGAATGAATTGCAAGCCTTGTGTAATTCTATGTAATCGTTTCAGATGAATGTACACTCATACTGTGTTACTTGCTATTTACATTTACGTCTTGTCTTTCATGTTACATTACTTCTTTTTCGATTTGTTGTGTATGATTAACTGCATCTGGCTTTCCTCTGTTTACAGTGCATGTTGTAAAATTGTATCACGGCACCATCTACTAATTGTATTTGGCTTTCTTTTGTTTATAAAGCACTTTGTATATTATAATATTAGATTACTGCACTGTACATTTTTTTTATAGGGTCTTTATGGGTGGTATAGCGTTTTCTTCTACTTACTGATTTGTAGCTTATTACTTAGGAAATACGCATACACAGTGTATCATCATCCTGAATCGTCATCAGCACATTTTCAGTCCTTGTTGATCCACTGCTGGATGAAGGCCCTCCCATTGATCTTCCACATTGCTCCAACATATTTTCTGATTTCATTCTCCCATCTTAATTTTGGTCATCGTCTTCGTCTTTTAATGTCCCTTTAAATCCAGTCGAGTGCCATCTTTGTTCCACGATTGGTAATTTCTTCTTGTGATATGTGTTGGTCACACCATTTAAATTTTTCAGGTAATACCTATATACATCTCTCTCTCTCTCTCTCTCTCTCTCTCTCTCTCTCTCTCTCTCTCGATATATTGTGAAATTCTGTATTATCACTGCTTTTGAATCCAATGGAAACTCTGTGAAATGATGTGTTATACCATGATATGTTATGTTATTAGTAGGTGCCTTAAGCCTGGCTACATCTGTTTTTATATATTGTGGCAGGATAGCCATGGACAGTGAGGAGGTGACACAATATTTCAGTGTAAAAATACATGGGGTGCTTTATTTTCCACATACAAATACAGAAATTAGAAACGCCGTCCCTTTAAGAAAAAACAAATCATAAACATAACAGCCTACTCCACATTAGGGAAAGTAACTAAACCTTATGTAGCGGTCATGTAAAATGCCTACAGTCATCTCTCCTGTTGGCAGTAAGGCCTGGTAAGTGTGGGCATGCCAGCAGTAATTATGGAGGTTTCCCCTCACACCCTGGTGGGGTGCCCTGTGTATGGCTGGGACTGGTCACATGCTCTGACTCCATGGTTAGTGATGTCAGAGGTGTGTCAGCCTCAGAAGCTTACATAAGGCACAGCACTGTGTTTAAGAGTTAGTCGTTCTGCTGAGAGGAGGAAGGAGTTCCAGCTCTTGTCAGAGCTGAGGAAGGAGTTCAAGTTCTATCAGAGTGTCAGTTATGTTATAGTAACTCCATGGGAGGCTGTGTCCAGGGACCTGACACAGGACAGTGATTCCTGCGGGAATAAGTGAATCCCTGATCTAGGTGATATACCTATCTAAAGGGAGCACGGGCGAGATGATCGGCTGAATATAACCATTGTGGAGGGCAGCTATGCCCACCGTGACAATAAAGATGGAGCTGATCAGAGAAACCCCTGTGTGTGAGAGTCCAATGATTACACAGGAGGTTGCACCACCGAGGAGTTCCTCGTCAGGATCATCCCCATGCGGACGCAGGGACCCTGGTGAGGTGGAGGCGCTGCACTGGAACTAGGTGAGACTCAGCACACTACCTCAGCTGCCTGTCTGACGGGTTCTCCCCACACACCATCATGCGGGAGACTCAGGAGTCCTGTAGCCAACAGGTGCACCATCAGGCATATCTACACTGTAATGGGGTCCGGTTAGACCACAGGGGCCAATGTGAGATTGGGTGGGTCATGGCAGAGCCAGAAATACCGTTACATTTGGAGGCGAGCTGCTGAGATCAGATCTGTCAACAGGACAGGCTCTAGCTAGGCACACTGGGAAACAGGGAGAGAGTCTGCTGCCACTCTGTGCTGCGCAGGGACGGACCTAGGGGTGGTCAGGGGGCTGACGGGATATTGTCAGTTCGCAGGGACAACCTAGGGGCCTGAAAGGAGTGAGGGGTTTGGAGCGGGGCTATAGCTGACCGAGTCACCTTGAGGCAGTGCTAGTTGGTAGGATGCCAGAAGGGATAGCCTGTTAACTTGGTCAGGAGTCCTGGAGAGGGTCTGCGCTAGGCTGACCAAGACAGGTAGACGCCCCAAGTACTGCATGGCAGAGCCAGAGTACCTAGCCCATTCCAGACACTCACCGTAGGGAGCACAGACTGGGAGGAAGGAGCCACAGCAGACACTGAGAGAGTGAGCCTAGCCTGAGGTAGTGCAACACTGGGTCAAACCTAGATAAGGTACACATGTGGTGGTGCATCTGAAGCTGATCTTTATTGTACCGGTGTGGTGGCTGCCCCGCAGAGTGGAGCCCCATGTACGACAACTGTTACGAGAGAGTGGAGGATCCGCGTGGTGCGGAGAACATGAAATGGCGGACAGAGGCTGATGGGGAGGGCACCCGTGGCGTGCAACCCACTGAAGAGCAGACTGTCGCCGAGTTGTCATTGACCAGGCTGCTCTGGAGCGGAGCGAAGGCTATGGCTGCCCCGTTTTTATCCTGTATGGGACAGCGAGGGGCCACCCTTGAAGAGTGTGAAGAAATTGTTATAATTGGGGGAGAACCCCGTGAGGAGAGCCAACAGATGGACTTTTTGGGCTCAAAAATCAACCAAAATGGCGGTTCCCGCTTGCTAGGGAAACCGCATGGGACAGTTACAGAAAATGTGGCTGGTGCAGGACTTGCAAAAAGCTGGCCGGGAATGGCGCGAACAGCAGAGCCCCGCCCTGAAGGGGGGCATGGCGCGAAAGCTATGGCTGCGCCGGGATGGACAGTGACTAATTCAGCCCCTGTGCTGAGTCAACCGCTGAGTTTATGGGACCCTCCCCTGATTTCTACCAGGGGGAGTGACTTTCAACTATGGCCTGTGGGGATGCACCCACTGGGCCCAGGGACTGATATTCAGACGGCGCCACTACAAAAAGTAGTTCCGGCCGTGGAAGAGCCGTGCAAAAAGGATGGTTATCTTGCACGAAGGGCGGCTGCCAGGAGAAGGCGGGAACTAGCCGCGGGAAAAGACCCCCACCCTTGTGGGGAAATTGGCGCGAAAACGCTAACCGCGCCCACCAGGACTGAGAAAGGCGCGGCCTTAATTAAGGGGCATGATATTCCCCTGTGGGACCCGCCCATTATTGCAACCCCTGGGGGCGGGTTCCAGCTCTGTCAGAGAAGGGAGGAGCCGAAGCAGGGAGTGGCGGATCCAGCAACTTCCATCAGTCAGTTGCGAGGAACCACTGAGAAGGAGAGACCTGTACAGGAAGTGGCTCCTGTAAAGAGAATGGCCTGCTCCTCCACTGTGGGCACAATGGTCTCTACACAGCCCTACTCAGTGCCCGGCGGGGTGCTAGTAGTGAGGGTGGCCAATACCGAGACGGTAGTTGGGCTATGCCTACAATGCGGGCTGCCCGGAGGCACGGTCAACACGGCGGCACGTTGCCCTCATTGCGGGACTTTGTACCTGTGGCCTATGCCCACATTCATTCCTATACAGCCTGCTGACCCCCCGGTGGACGTGACAAGGCGCTCCGCCGAGTCCCCGGGCGCGCTATGGATCAACCGCGCGAGTCCCGGAAACAAGGGACTGGAGCCGGTCAAGTCGGCTGGGTCACTGGCGATTGAGGCGGCTGAATCAACCCCCGCGTTCGGGGAAAAGAGACTGTCACCCCGCCCGGAGACCCCTAAGTCCGGGCGAGGGGATTACTCAGACGAGGACCTCCGTGAGCTGGCGGTGGTAAAAGCGGAGCTGAAAAGGCATACCGGGAGAACGACACCCCGTGGGGTGAGTGGCAGGACGTCCCCCGCAGATCGGCGATCCGACCGACGGAGTCCCGCCATTTCAGGACCTGGCGGAGACGGGAGAGAGACGCCTACACCCCTGCGGACGGGTAAGCCAAGCAGCCCTATTACTTACTTGGTTGCAGCCGACGGCGAAGCGCTGGAAGGGCCGCGCCAGGCCCAAAGCGCACGTGGAGAGACGGCATCACTTCCGGTGGCGACGGCGGAGCAACCGGATGTCGTCATAGAGGAAGAGATCCCGCATGGGGGTCCCAAGCGAGATGGCGACGCTTCCGGTTCCGGGGAGGACGTCACTTCCGGTGGCGACGGCGGAACCCAGGAAGAGAAAGCAGCGACGCTTCGGCGATCGGGGGAAGGTCCCCGATCACTAACAAGGCCCAGAAATTGGAGAGACGATCTCAGGACTGAGGAGGGTGAGACATCATCCTTGGACCAGTCTACGGACAGCCAGGAGCGGGTCGTAACCCCGTGGGGTCCCGTTCCGTGCCCCTATGCCCAAAACCCCGCCATAGTTAATACCCCTACCCCCATCACACGGTCACCGGGTTCACCGCCTAGCCTGGAGTACGTGGACAATTCACCGGGGGGAGAGGGAAGACGGACTGGGGAAAGACAGCGCAGTGGCGCTACGGAGGGCGATTCACGGGGAGGGGGAGAATTGAGGGTAGCAGATACAGCACCCCAACCGGCAGTAAAGGCTCCGGGGTCCTCGAGGTGGTTCAACTCGCGATCCACAAGGTCGTCAGGGGTATTTTCATTTGACGACGACCGGGAACCAGGGCCTAACCCATTTAAGGAGACCCGGTGGTGGGCCCCGCTATTTGAAGGGTACTCCGCGTGGATGGACCGTACTCGGTTCCTCATCCGGCGGGAGGACGTGGTAGATTTCTGGTGGAAAGAGGGAGAGTTTACACCCGAGCAGAGGGACAAGGAATTACAGAAGAGGTGGTTCCAGCTGGAGCGTAGAGACATAGCGCCCATGGGTCCTGACACACTGTCAGATCCAGTCGATCCTGATGAGCCCCTATCATGGGTGTTACCTGGGAGGGCAGGTAATGCTGATCTGACCAGGGTCAGTAGGGCGGAGAGGGCTATAATAGTCAAATATAAAAAATCCCATGGGTTGGAGTATCCCTATGTTCCGGAGCCCCTGATGGATGAAATTGAGGACAATAGGGAAACGTGGCTCCAAGAAACTATAGAGCTGTATTTAGTCAATAGGGGGAGCGCCATTGTAGGTAAGAAGGCGGAAGAAAGGATAGACACCCTGATGCGAGTGTGGAGCATAGGGAGAAATGTTCATAAACATAGGGTGACCTATGTGCCAGAGAGAGGATCACCTAGGCATTATTATGTTACGGTCCTGGATATGGGTAACAGGGAGGTGAGGAAACCCGACCCAGATCACTATTTTTAGGGGGTACTAACGCATCACGCGGGTTTGTGGCTGCTGGTCGGGGCGGGCTTGGCGGATGACTGTATTCATGTGTACTGCATTATGAGGAAATTTGTGTGATGTTAATTATGTTTTCCGTTACAGTGCTTCCTGGAAAGAGGTATACAAATTTAGGTCCCAGCGAGGACGATGGGATTCACCAGGGGGAGAATGTAGCGGTCATGTAAAATGCCTACAGTCATCTCTCCTGTTGGCAGTAAGGCCTGGTAAGTGTGGGCATGCCAGCAGTAATTATGGAGGTTTCCCCTCACACCCTGGTGGGGTGCCCTGTGTATGGCTGGGACTGGTCACATGCTCTGACTCCATGGTTAGTGATGTCAGAGGTGTGTCAGCCTCAGAAGCTTACATAAGGCACAGCACTGTGTTTAAGAGTTAGTCGTTCTGCTGAGAGGAGGAAGGAGTTCCAGCTCTTGTCAGAGCTGAGGAAGGAGTTCAAGTTCTATCAGAGTGTCAGTTATGTTATAGTAACTCCATGGGAGGCTGTGTCCAGGGACCTGACACAGGACAGTGATTCCTGCGGGAATAAGTGAATCCCTGATCTAGGTGATATACCTATCTAAAGGGAGCACGGGCGAGATGATCGGCTGAATATAACCATTGTGGAGGGCAGCTATGCCCACCGTGACAATAAAGATGGAGCTGATCAGAGAAACCCCTGTGTGTGAGAGTCCAATGATTACACAGGAGGTTGCACCACCGAGGAGTTCCTCGTCAGGATCATCCCCATGCGGACGCAGGGACCCTGGTGAGGTGGAGGCGCTGCACTGGAACTAGGTGAGACTCAGCACACTACCTCAGCTGCCTGTCTGACGGGTTCTCCCCACACACCATCATGCGGGAGACTCAGGAGTCCTGTAGCCAACAGGTGCACCATCAGGCATATCTACACTGTAATGGGGTCCGGTTAGACCACAGGGGCCAATGTGAGATTGGGTGGGTCAGGCCGGGCCAGAAATACCGTTACACTTACATAGGGCTTAACTAAACGACTGGTTAGCTAGACTACTTTATTTCCAGTTCACAAACAGGATTCGGGAATAGGAGCGAGCTCCTTCCCTTAGAGCTCTATTTCTTCAAGATTGAAGTGAGCGGCAAGCTACAGTATCTGCGTATGGCTGCCTTGTTCTGCCCGTGACTGCTCTCTCTCTCTCCTCCTAACAGACTGTCTGCAAAAACTTTCCCTCTTCCCTTTTTAACCAGGCCTGTCTGGCTTAATTATGTGCACCAGTAGATTGCTTATCTAGAGGAACTAACTTCCAACATACGGGAAAGCATGAATACGGCAACCTCCTGCTAAAATGCACACAGTCTATGACCTGTCACTTATCCCCCTCCCAGCGTAACATTGCTTTGTGGAGCGGCCCGTACATAGAGACTGCGCACACTAGAGAGTTCATCAGCATTACCATACAGTATGCCTGCTAGACGCTGGACTGTGAAATCAAAGGACTGCAATGACAGAAACTAATGACTAATCCTCAAGTTTCTTTCCTTGTTCTAATGCATCCACTGTAAGGTAAAGGGATCTTTAATGAAACTGAAAGACCTGGCTAAGAGGTAACCTTTTAATAAACTTGCGATTTAGATACAAGACAGAATTTGCCAATATCCCTTTGTGAGCTCTAAAGTCGTTAGGAATTAAGCTCTCACCAGCCTCTCAATTAACTGATCCACCTGAGGCATGGGATACACATCCAATTTAGGGGGCTTTTCTAGAATCTTCAATATTGTAATTACAACATCGAACGTGTTGGCATATTCATTTATTTATAAAATGTTTTTCCAGGAAGTAATACATTGAGAGTTAACTCTCGTTTTCAAGTATGTCCTGGGCATAGAGTTAAAATGACAAATAATACATGGCTACAAATACAGTTACATAAGTGAACAGGGTTTACATTATATACAAGACATTGTATGCACAGTTATAAATAATATATATTATGGGCGTACAGTCACGGCTAAGCTTATTCTAAAGCTTGCCGGGATAAATGTGGGTTTTTCCTCCGATTTGAACGGAGTTTCCCGCGCGGCAGCCGCTTCAACAGGTAAGCGCTAATGGCGCTTATCATTGAAAGCGCCCGCGGCACGGGAAAACTAAAAATAAAAAGCCGCGTGCCGCCGCGTTTAAAAAAAAAACGCGGAAAAAGCTGCATTAGGTTAAAGGCAGCCGCGACAGTATGTAATAGTTGCAGACCAGATTAAAATGTGAGACAGCTTTGGTTTTGAAAGAACTTAAACTGGTGGTGGATGTGAGAGTCTCCGGTAGGTTGTTCAAGTTTTGGAGTGCACGGAAAGAGAAGGAGGAGCGGCCGGATACTTTGTTGAGCCTTGGGACCATGAACAGTCTTTTGTAGTCAGATCTCAAATGATAAATTCTGCATGTGGTAGGGGTGAGGAGCTTGTTCAGATAGATGGGTTGCTTGCCCAGAAAGTATTTGCAGGCAAGACAGGAAAGGTGAACTTTGCGCCTAGACTCAAGTGATTACCAATCTAGTTCTTTGAGCATTTCGCAGTGATGTGGGTTGTAGTTGCATTGGAGAACAAAATGGCATATTGAGTTGTAGAGGATGTCAAGTTTGCTAAGGTGGGTTTGGGGTGCCGAGCCGTATACTTTGTCTCCATAGTTGTTAATTGGTATTAGCATCTGCTGTGCGATACGCTTTCTCACCAGCAGACTAAGGGATGATTTGTTCCTGTAAAGTACACCTAGTTTGGCATAGGTTTTGGATGTCAGAGTATCAATGTGCATCTCGAATGTTAAGTGGGAGTCAAACCATATGCCCAGGTATTTAAAACTAGTAACAGGAGTTAGGGTGGTGTTAGCGTTGGTTCTCATCTGGAGCTCTGTCACTTGAAGCTTTAAAAATGTAGTCAGTCCCAAATACCATTGTTACAGTCTTGCAAGTATTTAAAAACAGTTTGCTTTTGGAAATCCAGTTTTCGAGCCTCAAAAAGTCAGGCTGTGTGGATATAGGATTGTGTCATCTGCATACATGTGTATTGAAGCTCCCTTACAAGCTGTGGGAAGATCATTGATGAACACTGAGAAGAGTAGGGGCCCAAAACAGAGCCTTGCGGGACACCACAGGTGATATCCTTAAGAGGTTGGAGTTAGAGCCTGAGATGGACACATGTTGGATCTACCTGATAGGTAGGACTGAAATCAGTTTAAAGCATGCTTCCCTATTTCAGAGCACTGGAGTTTGTTAAGCAGGATAGCATGATCAACAGTTTCAAAAGCCTTTGCAAAATCTAAGAATACTGCACCAGTGAGTTGTCCCTGTTTCATTCCACACTGGATTTCAGTGCAAACTTTTAGCAGGGTAGTTACGATGGAGTGTTTGTGGCGAAAGCCAGATTTGAATTGGCTAGGGAAATTTGTCTTGGTATAGTAATAACTTAATTGGAAGTGAACACATTTTTCCATGACTTTGGAAAGTATTGGGAGAAGAGAGATTGGCAAAGAGCCCTATAAGCGAATAGGGTTAAAGAAGAAGTCCCCTATTTTACCACTCCCAATGAATGTAATGATGTGGTATATTAAAAGAACAAACTTTACTTTATTAGTATTATAACAATAAAATAATGATGGACTAACTGGACAAAAAAACAAAAAAGCACCTTATACATTATAAATCTCAGCACTACTCCGCAGTGGTGTAGCGGACTTATTTAGAGGTGTATTTAAATGGAACAGAATATACTCCTCCTTAAGTACAAATAGGGACTACATACCATAGCACTTTTTTTATTCAAAAAGGGAAAATCGCCACTTGCTGAGAATGCAGTATATCCAAAATCCAAACTTAGGCTAGATACTGCAACTCAAAATGTACAAAAAGCGATGTTCGCCAATAGCTGAGAATCTAATGTTAGTACTGTTAAGGTGTAACAGCATTGGAATTTAAAAGAGCTCCTTGTGTGACATGAGTGGTATTGTTAAGTACAATGTCAAGAGCGGCCATGTTTGTAACCCCCATAGAGCGAATTATATGCTCAAGTCAAACCGAGTGCCATTTATTGGTCTCCCAGAATTTGTGGTTAGCCACTTCTGATATTTAGTGGCTACTTACTCAGTACTGCAGATATATTATTTTGTCTCTGTATTTATAAACACTGAGACTTTGTATCTGCTTTCCCTAGTAATATGTGGAGAGTGATCTATTGTAAGTCATTGATACCAGTCTGCTCCCATGGGTAAAAATATAAAATGTTCTATATATATATATATATATATATATATATATATATATATATATATATATATATACAGATAGATTTTACCAGATGGGAGTCCGGGAAAAAACGAGACAGCACACAGCCAAGGAAATCCAGAAGTACTATATTCAAATTAGCATGGCACCAGATCCAACGTTTCGGTCATCAAAGAGTGACCTTCCTCAGGGACGTGCATTGTGTGAATGCCAGTGAACCACCTTATATACCCACATATAATAATACATAATGAAACTCACCCGTGTGTAAACATGAAAAGCCAGCGAAAAACCGTGTGGCTGTGTCTCCTGTGAACTGCAAGTCTGTGCTGGAACGCACCGCCATCTTGGATTTAGAATACAGCCTCCTGATGCATAATACGGAAGCCCATGAGGCACAGAACTCACCTCTTGGATGCCACGCGCATGCGCCTGAATTACAGAGAACTATAGCGTGAGGAGCATGCTGGGGATGTACATCAGACACCATTAGTGTCAATACACGCAGCGTGAGCTGTGGCCTGTTGGCGCGCATGCGCTGACTTGGCAAATGTCAGCCCTGATTGTTAAGCGTCATTGCGCATGCTCAGCCCACTAAAAGGGCCAGTGTCATCTAAGCCAAAACAGACTCTCTGCCCAGGGGATAATGAGCGTGTGTGCGCCGTGTAACGGCAGCCTGTGGTCCTAGTGCTCACCCAGAATGTGGCATATGTCTGCATTTACTTTGAAAGAAGGGTAAAATGACCAGTTCCAGCATCAGAACTACTTTTCACATAGAAAAAAACACCAATGTGACACATGTGTAACATACATACAAATGATAGCACAAATTGTTTATAGATACTCAAATAAAAATTATTGTTATGATTGCCAAGGCGGTAGGTCTGACATGTTGTATGTGATGCACTAAAGGGTCCACATCAGAGACTAAGAACGATGTGACCATGGGGCATATGGGATGCAAAAACCGGGCATGTAATTCATAAATACACATGTGTAGATACTACCGAAGTCATAATGCACTATTAATAAAATGATATAACTGACTCCGTGTGATCCTTACAGTGCTCATGCTTCATCCACAGTGCAGTAACATATGCACAAAAATAAAACCACATCACCGCCCTGTGTATGAGCTATCAAAACAAACTGAGTGCATATACCATCACCTGGAAGTGACATCGTGCGGGAAACATAACAGTGAGCACATAATGAAACAACAAGTAGAAAAAAAGAAAAAGAGAAAAAAAGAAAAAACGGCTGAAACAAAAATTCTCATTAAAAAGCCAAAATCACAAAAAGCACCCTAAGTAAAGGTCCTCATTTAGGCCAAACGGTGCCACAGTCCTGAGCTCAAAGATGTGCCTTGCTTCACTCTGCAGCAGGAGTCTGTTTCTATCCCCCCCTCGTGCAGGCGCTGGGACCTGCATGATAAGCATACACCTAAACGTTGCCAACGAGTGTTTTAGATCTCTGAAGTGTTTGGCCACTGGAAGGCATTTGAACGCAAGGTCGTTGACATCTGATAATAAAGCTTCCGTATTGTAGACCGATATATGGCAATACGTTCTTTGAACAGTCTCACAGTCTTTCCAATGTAGAACAAGCCACAAGGGCATTTGATCAAATATATAACGAATTTAGATTCACAATTAAGGAATTGACGGATTTTTATCTTTGTCCCACTGTGTGGGTGATAGTATGAGGGTCCCACCTGCATGTACTGGCAGTTCGTACACCCCTTGCACTTGTATGAACCTGGCTTTTGGGTCAACCAAGTATTGTTTTTTGCGTATTTGTCCACAGGGTCCACTTGCGTTATCATGTCGCCAATGGAAGGTCCACGCCGGAACAAAAAAGGGGTGGTTCACGGAAGTGTTGGCATATCTTATCGTCGTTCGTTAAGACGTGCCAGTTTTCTTTCACACTACGTTGAAAACATGTGATTGCGGTGATGAACGTGCTGATGACATTGAATCTTTTATTGTCTGTTTTCGCCCTTGGTTGGCCGCTCACGAGGTCCTTTCTGTCTAGTGCAATCACACGATCTAGAGCGTGTTTGACATCCGTTGGACTGTAACCCCTCTCAAGGTACCGGGTCGCCACAGTCATCAGTGCTGCATCTACCTTCTCCGGATCACTAGTGATTCGTTTTACACTCAATAGCTGTGAATACGGTAAGCCTTTTTTGAGCGGGGCTGGGTGATGGCTGGATGCATGGAGTAATGTGTTCTTATCCGTTACTTTTTGAAAAAGCCTCGTTGCCAATGCGCCACCTTTCTTATACACCATTGTGTCGAGGAATGGTATTTCTAGTTCACTATAGCATAGTGTGAATCTGATTTTAGATGGAATACTGTTCAAATGTTCCACAAAGATGTTCAATTCTGTGGTATTACCACTTCACAGGATGAAAATGTCGTCAATGTAGCGTAAATACTTTTGTATGTGCTATGCATAAGGGGCATCATATAAGATATGGGTTTGTTCGTACTCGTCCATATACAAATTGGCATATGAGGGTGCCATGTTTGAGCTCATCGCGGTCCCGCTCAGTTGTAAATAATAAGTTCTTTCGAATCTGAAAAAATTCTTATTAAGGATTATCTCCATGAGAAGTAGTAGGAACTCCGATGGAGGGCCGGTGGGTGAAACTCTGTTGGACAACTTGCTCCGAATTGCATCAAACCCTCCCTGTGCGCGATGTTCATATACAGGCTTGCTACGTCGAGCGTAACCAATATGCACTTAGAGGGATCAAAAGTCAAGTTGTTAATGTGCGCCATAAAATCGGTCGTGTCTTTAACGTATGTGGCCATACGCGCTACTAGTGGCTGTAAGTAGAAATCAACGTATTGCGATATTGGATGGCATAATGAGGACCGGGCAGAGATGATCGGTCTGCCTAGTGGATGTGTCACAGACTTGTGAATCTTCGGGAACGTGTACATGACAGGCATCTTTGGGTGCTGCTGGGTGAGGAATCTGCCAGTGTCTTCAGAAATCCACCCATTGGCTACTCCCAGTTGTATAATTGAATCTATCTCAGCTTTGTACGCCAAAGTGGGGTCTCTGGACAACCGCATGTATGTTTCTTTATCTGCAAGTTGTCGCTGCACCTCTTCCTTATAGTAAAGGTAGTCCAAGATGACAATTCCTCTGCCCTTGTCGGCGGCTCTGATGATGATATTTTTATTTTGTCTCAAGGTCTTGACCGCATGTCTCTCATCAAAGTCCAGATTTTGGAAGCTTGTTTTCTTTGTCTTTATCTTGCTTCTGGTTTCTTTGCCCAAGAGGTTCATGAATGTAGAGATACTGTGATTAGACACTTGTGGATCGAATGTGCTTTTGGTCTTAAAGCTGGTTATCATTGGGTCAGGAGCGGGGGGCACTCCAGGTCTGGAAAAAAAATCTTTAAGCTTCAGATGCCTGTTCAGCTTAAAAAGGTAAACTTCCGACTTAAATGCATCCTGTTTATAAGTGGGCACAATGCCCAAACCCTTATGCAGGATTCTGGTTTCAGCCGCTGTAAGAACATGGTCAGAAAGATTAAAAATTACCGTCTCCTGGGGAGTTGTTTCGATCCCCTTCCCCTGTTGGGGTTGCGTTCCGGATATCGCCTTCTTTCGGCCTCCTCGCCTGGTCTTCCTCCTGCATCTACGGCCCCAGTGGCGGCTTTGTTCTCCCATCCGTTCCTTGACCTAAAAAAGACGGCTCTGCGGATGTGTTGTCTGTAGTGGTATCCGTGGCGTCGGATAATTCCGTGTCGCTTGTATTGTAACCGGATTTTTTGTACGCACCGCGTCTCCGCCGGGACTGTCCTCGCTGCTGTCCTGTACACCTGTTGGCAAATCACTCAACCCCAGCAACCATCTGTACACTTTTCTGTCCTTGTAATCAGATTCAACAATCTTGAGTTTCTCCCTCTTATATTTAATTAAATTGTTCCTATACGTATCGATTGAAGTCTGTAATTTGTCCGTCCAGTTTGTAGTTGTATCTGTCTCTAGGGTTGCTCCATGTTTGGAGTTAATGGCATCTATCTCTTTCTTGATCTTAATTATTTCTTTGCTTGATTGATCAATTACAAGTATGACCAAATCAAACGAGCATTTATTTAATACTAGCTGAGAGACCCGGCGTTGCCCGGGATGTAATTTTGGGGGGGGCGTACGACAGGGTTAGGCTTCCCCCCCCCTTGACAGCTAGGTGGGTGACTGAGTTGACTGAGTGTGTGGGTGACTGTGTGGGTGGGTGGGTGACACTTGACTGAGTGGGTGGGTGGGTTGGTGACTGAGTGGGTGACTTTGGGTCGGTGACTGGGTGGGTGACTTTGGGTCGGTTTGACTTTGGGTCGGTAGGTGGGTGACTTTGGGTCGGTGGGTGGGTGACTTTGGGTCGGTGGGTGTGTGACTTTGGGTCGGTGGGTGTGTGACTTTGGGTCGGTGGGTGGGTGACTTTGGGTCGGTGGGTGGGTGACTTTGGGTTGGTGGGTGGGTGACTTTGGGTCGGTGGGTGACTTTGGGTCAGTGGGTGGGTGACTTTGGGTAGGTGGGTGGGTGACTCTGGGTTGGTGGGTGGGTGGGTGAGTTTGGGTCGGTGGGTGGGTCGGTGACTGGGTGACTTTTTCAGGGTCGGTGACTGGGTGGGTCAGTGACTGGGGTCGGTGACTGGGTGGGTCAGTGAGTGGGTAGGTGGGGTCGGTGAGTGGGTGGGTGGGGTCGGTGAGTGGGTGGGGTCAGTGACTGGGTGGGTGGTTTTGGGTGAGACTGGGTAGGTGAGTGTGAGACTGAATGGGTGGGTGAGTGTGAGACTGAATGGGTGGGTGAGTGTGAGACTGAATGGGTGGGTGAGTGTGAGACTGAATGGGTGGGTGAGTGTGAGACTGAATGGGTGGGTGAGTGGGAGACTGAATGGGTGGGTGAGTGGGAAACTGAATGGGTGGATGAGTGGGAAACTGAATGGGTGGGTGAGTGGGAAACTGAATAGGTGGGTGAGTGGGAAACTGAATGGGTGGGTGAGTGGGAAACTGAATGGGTGGGTGAGTGGGAAACTGAATGGGTGGGTGAGTGGGAAACTGAATGGGTGGGTGAGTGGGAAACTGAATGGGTGGGTGAGTGGGAAACTGAATGGGTGGGTGAGTGGGAGACTGAGTGGGAGACTGAGTGGGAGAGTGGATGGGAGACTGACTGGGTGGGAGACTGACTGGGTGGGTGAGTGGGAGACTGACTGGGTGGGTGACTGACTGGGTGGGTGAGTGTGTGACTGACTGGATGGGTGAGTGGGTGACTGACTGGGTGGGTGAGTGGGTGACTGACTGGGTGAGTGGGTGACTGACTGGGTGGGTGAGTGGGTGACTGACTGGGTGGGTGAGTGGGTGACTGACTGGGTGGGTGAGTGGGTGACTGACTGGGTGGGTGAGTGGGTGACTGACTGGGTGGGTGAGTGGGTGACTGACTGGGTGGGTGAGTGGGTGACTGACTGGGTGACTGACTGGGTGAGTGAGTGGGTGGGTGAGTGGGTGACTGACTGAATGGGTGGGTGACTGGGTGACTGACTGAATGGGTGACTGAATGGGTGGGTGACTGAGTGACTGGGTGGGTGACTGAGTGGGTGGGTGACTGAGTGGGTGGGTGACTGAGTTGACTGAGTTGACTGGGTGGGTGGGTGACTGAGTGGGTGGGTGACTGGGTGGGTGTGTGGGTGGGTGGGTGACTGGATGGGTGACTGACTGGGTGGGTGACTGACTGGGTGGGTGACTGACTGGGTGAGTGACTGACTGGGTGGGTGACTTGACTGAGTGAGTGAGTGGGTGGGTGACTGAGTGAGTGGGTGGGTGACTAAGTGAGTTTTTGAGTGACTAAGTGAGTGGGTGGGTGGGTTACTGAGTGGGTGGGTGACTGAGTGGGTGGGTGGGTGACTGTGTATGTAATTATTGTGTGTGATTGTTGATTGTGTGGGGTGTGTGTGTGGATGAGTGAGTGTGTGATGTGATAGTGAGTGTGTGGTGTGTGAGTGTGTGTGTCAGTGTTGGTTAGTTGAGTGTTTGTGTGCAATAAATTAGACAGATGTGTAAATAGTAATGTTTTGTGTAAAATATGTTATTGAAAGGAAGAGGTGATTTATTGTGCTAGGTGTGTTAGTAGCGGAGGTGTTGTGTTGTTGTATATGTTTGTGTGTGGTGGGATGTTGATGTGCAATGGGAGTGGGTGGTGAGACGTGTAAATGTGCATTGTATTCAGTGTAGTGTGTATGGTGAAGGGTAGGTAATTGGAACAGTGGGTTGGGTGTGTGTGTTTGTTTAGTGGTGGTTGTGTTGTGTGTGGTAGTTAAGGTTATGTTGAAGTGTTGTTTTGTGTGTTGTATCAGCAGAGGAGGTTGGTGTGTGTGAGTACGTGTGTTGCGTGGTTGAGGGCGTGTGGCGTTGCTGAGTGCGTGTGTGTGTGCATGTGTTTGTGTATTTGTGTGTGTGTTGTGTGTGATGGTGTGTGGTGTGTGTGTGAGAGCATGTGTGTATGTGGCGTGTGTATGTGGCGTGTGTGATGGCATGTGTGTGTGTATGACGCATGTTGTGTGTGTGACGTGTGTGAGTGCGTGTTGTTGGTCATAGACATGTTGTAAATTGCATGTTTTTGAGTGTAGTGTGTGTATTATGAGGGTGAAGGTGAGGTGTGATTTGTTGTTATGTGTGGCATAGAATGACAGGATGTTTGCGTGTGTGTGTGTGTATGAGGGGGTTTTGTGTGGGTGAGTGTTGTGTGTGAGTGGTGGTGTGAGAAGTGTTTTAGAATAAATTATACAGACAGTGAAATTGTTAGGAAAACATATTTTATTGTAAGGAACAGCTGAGTTTCAGTGGTAGGTGTTGTCATACAGTGTGTGAGGTAGCGGGAGTGACATTGGTGGCATGCTGTTTGACTGTAGTCCGCGGCGTTGCGGTCCGGTTGCGGAGGGAGATGTGTGAGGTGCAGGAGATGTCAGGCGTGCTGGTTGTTCCGCGGGAGGTAGAGTGTGTGAGGTAGCGGGATAGCGGGAGTGACATCGGTGGCATGGTGTGTGGTGTGTGTGAGAGCATGTGTGTGTGTTGCTGGTGTGTGATGGCGTGTGTGTGTATGAGGCATGTTGTGTGTGTGACGTGTGTGAGTGCGTGTTGTTGGTCATACACATGTTAAAAATTGCATGTTTTTGAGTGTAGTGTGTGGCATAGAATGACAGGATGTTTGCGTGTGTGTGTGTGTGTATGAGGGGGTTTTGTGTGGGTGAGTGTTGTGTACATTATACAGACAGTAAAATAGTTAGGAAAACATATTTTATTTCAACGAACATCTGATTTCCAGTGGTTGGTGTTGTCATACACTGTGTGAGGTAGCGGGATAGGGGGAGGAACATTGGTGGCATGGTGTGTGAGTGTAGGCCGCGGCCTCGCGGTCCGGTTGCGGTAGGGAGCTGTGTGAGGTGCAGGAGATGAGGCGTGCTGTGCGGTCCGCGGGAGCTACACTGTGTGAGGTAGCGGGATAGGGGGAGGGACATCGTTGCCATGGTGTGTGAGTGTAGGCCGCGGCCTCGCGGTCTGGTTGCGGTAGGGAGCTGTGTGAGGTGCAGGAGATGTGGCGTGCTGTGCGGTCCGCGGGAGCTACACTGTGTGAGGTAGCGGGATAGGGGGAGGGACATCGTTGCCATGGTGTGTGAGTGTAGGCCGCGGCCTCGCGGTCCGGTTGCGGTAGGGAGATGTGTGAGGTGCAGGAGATGTGAGGCATGCTGTGCGGTCCGCGGGAGCTACACTGTGTGAGGTAG
>NC_134483.1:60711330-60713830 GCF_040206685.1 Ascaphus truei
GAGCACTAGGACCACAGGGTGCCGTTACATGGCGCACGCATGCTCATTATCCCCTGGGCAGAGAGTCTGTTTTGGCTTAGATGACACTGGCCCTTTTAGTGGGCTGAGCATGCGCAATGACGCTTAACAATCAGGGCTGACATTTGCCAAGTCAGAGCATGCGCGCCAACAGGCCACAGCTCGCGCTGCGTGTATTGACACTAATGGTGTCTGTTGTACATCCCCAGCATGCCCTCACGCTATAGTTCTCTGTAATTCAGGCGCATGCGCGTGGCATCTAAGAGGTGAGTTCTGTGCCTCATGGGCTTCCGTATTATGCATCAGGAGGCTGTATTCTAAATCCAAGATGGCGGTGCGTTCCAGCACAGACTTGCGGTTCACAGGAGACACAGCCACACGGTTTTTCGCGGGCTTTTCATGTTTACACACGGGTGAGTTTCATTATGTATTATTATATGTGGGTATATAAGGTGGTTCACTGGCATTCACACACTGCACGTCCCTGAGGAAGGTCACTCTTTGATGACCGAAACGTTGGATGTGGTGCCATGCTAATTTGAATACAGTACTTCTGGATTTCCTTGGCTGTGTGCTGTCTCGTTTTTTCCCGGACTCCCATCTGGTAAAATCTATCTGTGTTTATGTGCATAAGGGACAAGCATCAGTATATGTTTTGTTTACAGTGTGCCAACTGAGTTTCATTTTTTTTATATATTTATATACATATGATTATATGAATAGTCAGACTGATAGGAGAATAGTGCTGTCGACTGATCTTACTTTATAAGTATGGTAAAGTTCTAGGATTCCCATATAGCCCAGTTATGCAGCTTTGGCATATCTACAACAGTATCAAACAGTTTGAAGTTTGTATTAGGAGCATATTTAAGTCCCTTGTCTAAGACTGATAATTCTGCTTTCGTCAGCGTAACCTTAGAGAGGTTAATGACCGCCAAATTTTGAATCAGGGATTCATTTTTCTCTTTTGTGGGTATGGAGCGACGTTTTCCCTTTGACCCCCTTCTGCTCCTTTTGGGGCACAAGAGTTTTTTGAACAACCTTGATGAGATCGATCACAACACATTTTTATTTTAGATTCTATATTTTACTTACTCACGCACAATTATTTTTTGTTTGATGGCACTTTCTATCGGTGCTTAGTGCATATGCTCTTTTATATATTGTTCCCTGGTCTTGGTACTGTTTTATATGTTTTGGGGTTGGTAACCAGCTTAGCTGGCGACCCTGCTTGAAAGGGATGGAATAATGTTTATTTAGTTTCCCAAGGGGAATATGTGTTTGTTTTATGATTTATGTTTTACCTTAAAGGTGCAGAAGCCCCAATGTTTTAGTTGTTTTTGTGGAGAATAAAAAACTCATTATTATGGTTTACCCGGAAATGCATGTGGGATCTCGTATCTGACCTCACCTGCAGGCCGCTCCGCCACAACACTGCACAGGGGTTATTTTGGGAGAGAATAAAAGGTTTAGTTTAATATTGTTTTACTTACATGGGAGAGAGAAAACAGCAAGCAGGAGAGAAAAGTAAAACACATGGTGCAGTAAGCCCTGCTGAGAGGCTGTTAACCAGAGCAGTCACAGCTCTGCTGCTATACATTCTGCATAGCTCTCTCTCACTCTCTCCCAATGATCCCTTCTCATTAATTTAGCTTTGATTTTTTTTTATGAAGGAGAATGTTGTTTAAATGCAACATGGACCCAAAGTGGCCCCTCAGAAAACCAGCCACAGCCCTGCAGTATCTAAGCCTCTGCCAGAGACCCCAGCACCCACCAGCCTCTTGCTTTAGCTGATGCTGGCAGAACATCTTGTGTGCCTTCCACATCATGAGCAAAGGTGGTGGTTGCTAATGCCACTACGAGCACCAGCACTGTCACCACTGGGACACAACTCAGCATGAATCATGGGCGGGGGGGGGGGGGGTAAATCATGACAGGTTACCATGGCATAGAGGAATACATCAGGGCTGTGGCTGACATACGAAGTGGGCCCTTCAACTGTGGTTTCAACCACCTGCATATATTTAAAAGCCATGCTGTTTTTGCGTACACTTGCTGCCTGCCCCATACAAGATTATTGAGGGGCATCACTATTGAGGGGACATTTGTCTCAATAGAACGCCTGGAAGGGCTGGGGACAAGGGTCATTTTATCCAATGTGGTCCCCTTCATGCTAGATCCCCATAAGCAGGTTCTGGGAGAGTTAGGGGCCTATTCTAGTAGCCGTCATAAAACATTTAGTTGGGACTGTTACGCCGCCTGTTTTGTCAGTGTAGTTATGACAGTATTCAGAAAGACTCTGAAGACCTGTGATAGCTAAATGCCCAAAACTGGCGAGGATCACCGGTGATGTTCACCTCTCTCAAAAGGTCTCATTCGTCTACTTGCAGCGATGTACTGCGGTCTGGCCAGCGCATATCTCGCCAGCGATTGCAGGGTTTTAATTACAATTTTAATACAAGTGTATGTGAGCAGGGGGTCT